>NC_030427.2:31241210-31276210 GCF_001660625.3 Ictalurus punctatus
CGTTACTCTGAAATCTGAACTCCCACTTCCGGGAATTAATCGTGCTAACTGCTGACTTAGTTGCTTTGCTCACCTCTAGCCATGAATGACCCTTTAGGTTTCAGTTAATCTATCACTGCATTAAACATGTTAAATAATTAATTCACCTCTAAATCCAAGTAGAGTCATTTGGATTCAAATGTGTAAAAGTAATTAACAGTTAATTGTAGTACAGTAATTAAGCGTACCAGTAATGTGCTAACTTCTGACATCCATTTACTTGTAGTGTTCATACACTGTTAGTCATGTGAAATGTCCTGTTCATTATTATTATTAATTATTTATTCATTTATTTTATAGGAAAAGTGTTTAGGTCTGGCTAGAAAACGGAGCTAGAACATGCTGAATATGATGACGCAACAAAAGTGCACAGATATGCTAATTGCTGCTAGTATACAAATGAATTATAACAAGATCTTGCATGATAAATAAATAAACAGTTTTACAGTAAAAGAATGAATTAAATCATTAAATACATAGCTAATTAATGAGTAAAATGAACAAACCAAGCAGAATGTACGCTTGTTTTAAGAATTAATGCAACTTCTGACTCGCATGACCTTGTTTCCATTCACTGTTAGTCATGTTAGCATTAAAGCTTCTTCATGCCCTCATTGATAATCCAAATTAAGGGTCAGCATGGTTTACGGACGAGAAGCGCATATTTCATATAAATTTTGACAAGACTGAAATATTAAACGGGAGCAGCTGAACAGAGAGAAGAATCTGAGCATAGATGTGTATAAGGAAGTGGAAATATGAGCGGTAAGCGTGTTACGCCTTCGACAGTGTCGGGGTTGTCAGTACGCTCATATTCAGGCGGTGTAAGTGCTGAATACAGCAGTGTTGTAAATGGATTAATATAAAAGTGACTGCAGGAGGTGGAACTGCTTGTTGTTTCTCAGTGTGTGATCTGTACCGTAACACGTACTGGAGAAGATCATTAATGAGCACTCAGGACACTGCGTCTGATTCCCTCCGCACTGTTTAATACTCGGTTATCAGATGCGGATCCGGAAATCACGGCTCGACCTGATTCAAGACTGAATTATTTTCATTTTTTGTTCTTTTATATTTTTTACGAGCATTGATGTTTTTGCAAACATTTACATTGATGTTATAAATGTTTACAAACTACATAAGACCACAGTTTAACAAATCTTAATTGCAAGACATTGTTGTCAGGGATTTTCGGATGCGGTGGATTGTATAAAGTGCCAAACAAACAACATTAATGGTAAATAGCCTGCACTTACATAGTGCTTTTTTTTACCTTAGCGGTTCCAAAGCACTTTACACTGGTTCTCATTCACCCATTCACACTTACACATACCAATGGTAGCAGAGCTGAAATGCAAGGCGCTAACTTGCCATCGGAAGCAACTTGAGGTTCAGTGTCTTGCCCAAGGACACTTCGGCATGTGGAGTCATGTGGCCCAGAAATCAAACCGCCAACCCTACGATTAGTGGACAACCTGCTCTAGCACCTGAGCCACAGCTGCCCAACAGTGAGAACAAGGACCATGAACATTAACAGTGGAAAACATCCAGATGACGAGCGAGACTGTGACATAAATGACATGACAAGAGCAAAAGGTGCTAATCAGGGTGAAACGAGAAGCAGGTGATCAAGGTTAGGATATGTGACATGGTCATGTGACGTGGCTCTGTGTCTGTGGAGTTTGCATGTTCTCTCCTTGCATCAGGGGTTTCTCCGAGTACTCCTCTTTCCTCCCCCACTCCAAAGACATGCATGGTCGGCTGACTGGCATGTTCAAAGTGTCCGTAGTGTATGAATGGGTTTGTCAATGTGTGTGTGATGGTACCCTGCACCCCTTCCAGGGTGTCCCATGCTCCCTGGGATAGGCTCCAGGTTACTTGGGACCTTGTAAGGAAAAGCTGTACAGAAAATGGATGGCTGGATAATAATAATAATAATAATAATAATAATAATAATAATAATAATAATAATAATAATAGAAAGTTCAGAATATAACCTTTTTTTAGTGTTATCCCAACTTCCCCCTGCTTGCTTTGTTTTTGTTTTGTTTTTTATTCTGCATGTGCTTTTGCTTGTCATGGCCATGTTCCTTTATTTTGGTTCCAGTCCTGTCCCTGTTCTATCTCTGCTTTATTTCCCTAATGTGTGTTTCTGTTCTGTGTTCAGCCCTTAATTCATTTGGTTATTTATACCCTGCTGTTTTCATTTCTCTTAGCGATGTCTTGCCAATCGTATTGTTTCATTCCCGAGTGTTGTTTGTATTGTGTATTTCTGGTTTTCCCACTACTGCCTGAGGATGAAGGATTTCTTTCTTTGATATTTCCTCTGACCCCTGCATTAAACTATGGCACGAGTGATCTAAATAAAACACATAAGACACATTTGTGTACCACCTTTGAACTCTGATGCTATGGACTAGCAGTGAAGCTGCAGCTTCATAAGAGACCACAATGAGGGGATTACACACAATTTCTCTCTCTCTCTCTGACTCTCTCTCACACACCCACACACACAATATGATCAATTACTAAATGATAAATCTCCAGACACTCCTCCAAACACTAATAGGATGACAGAATTACATCCTGCTACTCCATTAAATCAAATGAATCCAGAACGCTGCAGCGTTAAACAGAATTCATCACCTGCTTAACCTCGCCTAATCACCGGCATGTAGCATTATTAACACTGTTGTCCTGCTGTTCTACACCGCCGCTCTGCATTCACTTTTAATTTCCACCTGTAACAGAATCAAGCATAACGGCACATATGACACTGAGCCAGGAGAGAGAAAACTCACTTCCATACTGATTCATTCCAACTTAGCTAAGCATGAAAGGCAGTGGTCACTGACCCTCTTCCTCAAGATCTACCTTCCTGCAAGTTTCATCTCCTCACAAAAGCTAACATAGCTGTTTGGTTGATCAAGAACTTCTTAAGACAATGATTAGATGGGTCAGGTGGGCACCATTATGGTTGGAGCTAAAGGTAGATCTCCAGGAACAGGGATGGTGCCACTAATCTGGAAGATATTCTCAGATCACGCACATCCTTGCGAGGAACCTCCACTGACACAGCTACATGTAAACTTATTTACTTACTTACTTACTTATCCTGAAAAATTTCTTGTAGAGCCAAAATATTTCTAATAACAATATACAATTATAAATATTAAGTTAGTTAGTGTAGATGACATTTTATTGCTTAGGTTTTTGTAGTTAAAGAAAACAAAACAACATACAACCATTAATTAAAAATGTATTATACATCAGTCATTTCCAGTAGAAACAGCCATTTACAACAAAAGCATAATGTTCTGGGTATGTATTAAAATCAATTTAATTTCTCCTTGTAGCATTTTCTATCAGAAGAACACAAACTTTTCTGGGTGACTCTAAACTTTTTACTGCTAGACTTAATATATTTTTATCTATCAGGTTTTATATATATATATATACCTTGAAAATGAACATGTGTCTAAGAACAAAGAAGAAAATGTTTGTTTATTTATATTTATTTTACATTTATACACTGATTTTTTTTAGAAGCACAACAAATGTATGCTTATCTGTAAAAGTGTAACTTGATTACAGTTTTTTTTTTTTAAGCATACACTTATCTGTAGCACAAATTAAATGGTAAATGGTCTGCACTTATATAGTGCTTTACACTGGTTCTCATTCACCCATTCACACGCACACTCACACATCAATGGCAGCAGAGCTGCCATGCAAGGCGCTAACTTGCCATCAGGAGCAACTTGTGGTTCAGTGTCTTGCCCAATGACACTTCGGCATGTGGTGGCATGTGGGCCAGGAATCAAACCACCAACCCTATGATTAGTGGACAACCCGCTCTACCACCTGAGCCACAGCCGCCCCACATTAGCCTCAAATTTATTTTTTTTTTTTTTGTTTTTTGCTGTAGTTATCATAGTAAAATATCTATATATAAAACAAACAAACAAAATATTATTAGCCAAATTTAAAGTAATGCCATATAACATTAGATAGCAATAAAGCTATGAACCATGCTTCCAAAGAACTAAGTAGAAAGCTTAATTAGCTAATCAACTAATTGCAATGTAAAATGTAATCCTAAAATATAATGCAAAGTTTTCCAGACTTATAATGTGTGATTTTTTTTTTATAAGTAAAACAGTTTTCTTTTTGTTTTTGTTTAGTTTTGTGCTGAAACTCAGTTAGGCTGGATCTCTCAAATCTGAGATTTAATGATCAGTATATCGAAAAAGTCTCTAATATGTGATTGTGTTCTATGTGTGACCAACATGCTCGTGCCTAATGATGAATTTGGTGAGGTGTTCAGCACTGGAACAATGAACGCTGATGTAATTTAAGGTCAAAACGGTCTCGTAGTGCCAGTGGGGATATTTAAAGCCTGTTTAATTGATCTCTTCTCGGCTTGTCAGGGATCAGCCAAGACTCTTCTACAATCCTTCTGAAGGTGGCAGGGTTTTTTATTTTCTCTGAGATTTTAATACACCAGGAGTCATTAGCAGTCATTAATAACGCCATTAATACAAGGTTTTATTCCATCTTCTTTATTTGGCTCTGATCAGGATGTCTCAGGAAAATGGCTGGAAAATGGTCAGATGTGGGTTCTGTGGTCAGAGAAAGTGAAAGATAGAGGAAATGAGGAAACACTGGAATGTTTTACAGCTACTGCAATTCTACTGACATGACACTGAATTTCAGGACAGTCTGTTTTGGGGTAACTCTGTATTTACAGCTTGTTCAACTGAATTCAGATTAATTTCATTTTGTGACTTCATTATGCATGTTTGTAAGCGAATGTTCAGAAGTGTCCCTTCTTACTGGCTAATAATATAAGTAATTTGAAGTAATCTTAATGTACACTCTTAAAAATATAGCAAAAAAAATAAAAATATGCCAAAAAGAGCAAACACCCTGATGCCATTGGAGAACCCTTACAGAGAGAACCTTTTACTCGCAACTTCTTTAGAGAACCATTTATTTACTGGGTTTTTCACAGCAGTGCCACGAGGAACCATGTTATCATAAGTTCTCTAAAATAAATAAATAAATAAATAAAAACTCAGTCAGTGCTTTAAGGAACCAAAGTAATGTTCTTAAGAGTAAAGCCAGAAGAACTTTTTCCAGTCCTACAAAAAAAAACTAATAGACTTCAATTTAACCTGTTAAGACATGATACCTTGAAGAACCAATTCACTTCTCTGAAGAACCTATAATGAAACTTCTTTCATCAACAAAGAACCACATAGTTCAACTCAAGAACACAATACAATGAAAAATGGTTCTTGAAAAGAAGAAACCTTTATTTTTAAGAGCCTATAGACTTTCTTAAGCTGTAATTATATATATATATATATATATATATATATATATATATATATATATATATATATATATATATATATATATATATATATATATTACTATTTCAGAGTTTACTAACTGCAATGTCAGAACTTTAATGATCCTTTTCTTAAAGCACCCGACAGAACCATGTTCAAAATGTCACATCATACTAGTTAGGTCACTCCAGAAGTTCAAGGAGCTACTGTACAAAGCCATTTGTTAGAATATTTTAACATAATCTGTCCATAAAGTGTCATGAAATCTGTTGTGTCCACCAGAGACTGCCACAAGGCATCCTCCGCGGTATATATTTGAGCTTCTTTGTTTATCCCACTGATTTCCTGTACTTGTGCACACCTGTTAATAATCCCTCTATATACTTTAAACTCTGTGGGTTTTTTTTTTTTTTTTGGTTGTTGTTTTGGTAGACTGTCCTCATAAATAATCATACGCTTCATGTCATGTTCTTGTTTTAGTAACTAGTTATTGATTTGCTAAATGTATGAATCTTTCTTTGTATTTTATTTAATAAAGAAAAGCCCGCAATCGTGTCCGCAACAGCATTATATCAGCAAAAATCTGTCATTCGATTCAGCCATTACATCAGCTTGACTTAAAATCGACAAACACAGTCTCTTCTGATGATGTCCATTGTTAAACGTGCTACTTAAATACAAATAAAATGGAATCGAATAGACTCTGGACCTCCAGCGCACTTCCTTCCTGTCACTCAGGTGATGTCAGAGTGTTCAGTTAACCAGCAAGCAGAAGAGGAAGCGAGGAAAGGCGTTAGCCTCGTTTGACCTTCCAGCTGGAGCTCCTGGTTGTAATTACCTGTGAAGCAGAGCAAGGATGACAGGGTGTAAATACACACTGGAGGAAATCACACTGTCTCTGTTGGACACTGGCCAACAAAGAGATGTGAACACACTGCCTAAGTGTGCCAGCATGACTGAGACAGGGTGAAGTAAAGATGCTGAGCATGGTGACACTGTTATACTGTACAGAACCATGGTCATGGAAAGATGTGGATTATACAACCATTTTATTATACTAGCTAAATTACATCTCGTACTCAATTGTTACTATTTAGAAATTTAGGGCATTTCTGCCTGTAAGTGTAAAAATAGGGGTGGAGTCAATGCAAACAGATTAATTTATTACCCCTGTCATTATTGCACAAATTGTTTTCACTATTTGAAGACAAAATAAAACAAAACTATGATTTATTAGGAGAGAATAAAAATTAGGCACGCTGTGTTTTTTTAGTACAAACTATTATTATAGATTTTTATTTTATGACTTCTACATTATCGAGTCAGTACAATTTTTTTTTTTTAGATTGCACAAACATATTTTTCCTGAAGAGTTTTCTTCTCTTCTTCTTCTTCTTCTTCCTCTTCTTCTTCTTCTTCTTCTTCTTCTTCTTCTTCTTCTTCTACTACTACTACTCTAATTTGTCAGCAATAACAAAGTGTTAAACTCCTGTCTTGAAGATAACGTCAGAAAGCATATTTACAGCTGTTACCTGTTTTGACTGTTACGAAGCGCTGGCACTGGAGACTCCTTCCGTGAACGTTAAGTAAACACCTCCTTACAGAAAACTTATTAATGCTGTATTAATAATGACACACACTTTCTACACACATTTGTTTGGAGCGCTCACCGTGCAAGTCCCTGTGAATGAGTGGTTATTATAGAAACATACTGTTTAATACAGCCCTGTGAGATCATGTTTTTGTGTGTATAAGGCTGTACACTGAATCTGAATTAATTCCACCTGCACCTTTTCGTGTTATACACCATGTGTAAATACACGGATGCCTGCTTTGGGGTTTCCTTCCTTTGACTTTGTACATGGTGTCATTCACACAGTTATATATATCTTTATCAATCACCCACGATATGCCCAGTAATGGCACATCAAATAAAAAAAGGGTGTTTATTATTTAATATATAGCTCAGAAAAAATCTCTAAAAATGTTAGAATGTCCAAAAGTTCCTCGTTTATGGAGTATGATTTTCTCAAAACAGCGAGATGTGGAAATGGAGACGGAGAGAGGGAAAAATAGAGACGTAGGAGGAGGAGTGAAAAAAGAGACAGAAGTACTGGGAGAGAGAGAGACGATTGCTAGGCAGAATGAAGGGTCATAAAAAAGACGGGGAGTGATCATTGTTCGGCGTTTCCATGGAGACGGGTTCTCGGGGGTGGAAGGAGGAGGAGTGGGGGTTCTGCGCTTGGCAAGGAGGAGAGTGGCATTTTGGAATGAATGCGAGTTCCCACAGGGCAGGTAATAGCACACCTGAACAATGTGGGCCAGAACAACAGCGCCGGCCACACAAAAGGACGACTTCACCTCCGCCGAGCGAGACAAATCCCCACTTACTGCATTGGCCTTCTGGGACACCAGAGCTTCATCATGCAAAGCAAAGTTGATGGAGGTGGAAAAGAGAGTCAGCTGAGCAGGAAAATGTCTTTCCGCTCGATGTTAAACACCCGCATGAAATGGGATAAAGCAGCGCATGCAGAGCAACGATACGCCATCGAGAAAATCCTTTGCGAATAAAAGACAAACAAACAAATATGGTTGCAAAGGAGGTACACTGATTATCAGTAACATGGTTTTAAATGGGAGGCTAAAGTCTAATATCTTAACATCTCAACACCATCATGAAGATCTAATAAGTGGCAAAATAAAAATTATACTAACACACACACACACACACACACACACACACACACACACACAAGCAGACAGACAGCTGCATTCATATCTTTTTTTTTATGTTTCAAATCTGTCATCACTTTTCTCGCTTTCATTATATCAACTATGAACAGCCGTTCCCTCACCAGCCGCTCGTTCTTTCTCTCTCTCTTCAAGTTAATAGCACAAAACATCACAGCTTGTTGTGTTACCAAGAAACCACAAAACATAAACTCCTCTGTCCTGAAGATTTTGGAAAACTTAAAAGTTGCAGCTTTACCTCTGACTGTTACAAAGCGCTGACACTGGAGACTCCTTCCATAAACATTACATAAACACATTTCTCCCAACAGAAAACTTCACCACACCAATGGTTTTTAAAAAAATAAATCTGTTTATGTGGAGCATCCACTGTACAATTCCCTATGAATATGAGCTGTTACTATAGAAACGATAAGGTATTAGAACGAGCACATTAATAGAATCCTGCGCTGCTGTCAGAGCTGCTGTTACAGAGAATTAATCAACACCTTCTGACCAATCAGAGTCCAGAACTCTGCATCGCTTATGTTTTATTGGCCATGATATGGCCAGTTCTGAGCAGTTCTCATACAGTCACACAGATTTCTTACATCTTCTTTTCTTTTCACGCTTTTCCCTCCAGAGAGAGAGAGAGAGAGAGAGAGAGAAAGAGAGAGAGAGGAAACTACACCATCCAGACTGACTGACACATCAAATGTTTCCCTCTGAAGAGCCTGGCGCTCTCTTCCCCGAGTCTCCTGCCAATTTAGCCCTGTCCTGAGGGAAGCCCTGATCCAAACCTCTCTCTCACTCACTCACACACACACACACACACACACACACACACACACACACGTTGAGAGAGTGAGAGTGAGAGAGAGAGAGAGATAATCAGTCTCTGATTAGCCCCAAGGCCTGAGCAGGGAGATTGGGAGTGAGATGGAGAAAGTGAAGGAGAGATTTGTAGAGCTGAATCCTTCTTTCTCAGAGAAAAAAAACAGAAAAGGGGAAAAGGAAACAAAATCAAGAGTGTCTGGGGAGAGCCAGGTCGTTCTCTTGATTTGTTTGTTTTGCTCAACACAGCCGCCGCAATGTTTCCGCTCATTTCCTTAAGCTCTGCTTTTTCGCCTGATGTTATGAACACACATTCTGGGGCCAAGAGAGGATGAATTAACCATCAGTGTGTGTGTGTGTGTGTGTGTGTGTGTGTGTGTGTGTGTGTGTGTGTGTGTGTTTAAAGAGAAAAAGAAAGAAAAAAAAGATGAAGCTGTGTGTCAGAGTCAGAGTGAACATGATCAGTACAGAGTGTGTGTGTGTGTGTGTGTGTGTGTGTGTGTGTGTGTGTGTTAGTGTGTGCATTTCCCTCATTCACGTTCATAATGTACAATAACAAAACAGTCCAAATTTCCAGTAGTGATATTTATAAAACCATCACACAATACAGGTTCAGTACATTTTGAGACCACAGTGCTATGGAATTCTGGGATGCTGATTGGTCAGGAGGTATTGATTAGTTTTCTATAACGGCAGCTCTGACAGTAGCGCAGCTGCAAATCACAGGTTTATAATTGCTTCTATACTCTATTTCTATGTGTGTATGTGTGTGTGTGTGTGTGTGTGTGTGTGTGTGTGTGTGTGTGTGTGTGTGTGTCTGTTAATCTCTCTCTCTCTCTCTCTCTCTCTCTCTCTCTCTCTCTCTCTCTCTCTCTCTCTCTCTCTCTCTCTCTCTCTCTCTCTCTCTCTCTCAGTGTGTGCTTTACTGGCATGACACTTTATTGTTTGTATTGCCAAAGCAACATACAATAACAGAGCAAGAGAAGTAGGAACTGAACAAAACATAAAGTGAAAAACAGTCATGAAAATACAGAAAATAAACAGATGCTAAATAAATAACTAGATGCAACATCATACAGTGGGGGAAATAAGTATTGAACGGATTAACATTTATTCCAGTAAATATATTTCCAGTGAGGTCATTCACATGAAATTTTCACCAGACTTCAGTATTAACTAAAGAAATCCGGAAATATAAAGAATTCACAACATTACAATCCATAAATAAAGTTATATGTATTAAAGTGGAATGACACTGGAAAAAAGTATTGAACACGCTAAGAAAAAGCAGTCCCCCTTCAAAGGGCAGTTCAACTTTGCGTTTAGCATAACACTATGGGAAGCGCCTCTCGCGCGCGACCAGCATCTGAAGCTTGTGTAAAATCATGCCTATTTATAGGCCAGCCATGATCAGGTGACGTGGCAATTAACGCGTCAGGTGATATATATATATGGCACCTGTGAACCGCGCCGTCAACCTTATTGTCATCAGTAAAAGACTGCATGTCAGATGTTTGTGTAAAGAAACAAAAAGACACTTCATTTCCTCGCTCTTTTCTCAAAATCTCAGAACTTTTCTATCCCTTTAAAAAAAAGAGAAGAAAAAAAGGAATGAGCGAGAGAGAAAAATATGAGTGAGAGAATTCAGGAAGTGTGTTATGGCTTGCTCCCGTTTCATCACGGGGAATCATGCACACTTTCTGGGTGAAGGGAGGTAGCATGCAATGGCAGTCTCGAGAGGCTGCGCACGGTAATGCCTACATTAAGCAGCTCGGCTCGCAACTCGCGCACTTCTCGGAAGCCGAAGCGAGTTGGGTTTCAGAGCCTCACGGATCTGGGCCGGCTGCTGCTGAGGCAGCTAGCCGTCTCAGGATAGGGGAATCTCTTATTGTTCCGGAAGAGGAGCCGGAGACGAGCACCGCTCTATCTCTTGCTCTGTCTTCCGGGTTCGGCTTTCCATGGGATTTTGGAGCTTGCGTCATGAATCCTCCTTCCACTATGAAAGCCAAAAGGGAAAAAAAAAACACACACACACAAAAATAATAGTAATAATTCCTCTCTGAGTCAGAATGGTGTACTAAAAACTGAGAGCAGCATATAAAGAGCTGCTTGAAGTGATTACTAAGGCTGGATGAGCCTTTTTCTCCCCAGTGAAAGTAAATCCCTCACACTGCAGAAACTCCCATTTCTTCCAGAGGTGCATGACAAAATATCAGGCTTCTGGGGGAAAACCATGCATAAGCCGTATTTGTAGCGCCACGATGTTGGATTATTCGGCCATTGTGGGGAATGGACGGTATGGCTATTTAGCTATGCTGAAGGTGGAGGAGTTGCTTGCGAGCTACCTCTCTCCATCGACGGCAGGTAATTAGGGGGGCCGGCCTTGCCATCCAAGCGATCGTGTAAGCCATCGAGGCATTGGTGGGCAAGGCCTATGCTGTAGTAGTCTTGCTTGTTGGTCACTGCAGACAATGACAGTGTTGCAGGCCTACCAAGCAGACCTGCTAAGTGAGCTCGACATATGGCGGCATTCAACCAGTTCCTTCCCTGTTGTGTTGAGTTTACCCAGGCATCCACGAGTGGAGCCCGAGCCAGCAGGATTTACAGCCGTTATTTCCTGGTCTGCAAAAAATAGGAGTATTCGGCCAATTTTAGATCTGCGTCATCTGAACTGTACTCTTCGGACATACAGGTTCAAGATGCTGACGCCCAAACTTATCGTTCCACAGACTCAGTTTGAGGATTGGATTGTGATGATAGATCTAAAAGATGCATATTTCCTCATAGAAATATCACTAGCTTTATCCCCTCACACCTTCACAAAGTGCATGGATGTCATTCTGACTCCATTGTGACTCCAGGGCATCCATGTACTAAACTACCCGGATGACTGGTTAATTCTAGCATGATCCAGGGAACTGGCAGTTCAACATCGAGATGTTGTTCTCGCCCACATGAAGAGCTTGGTTGAACCTCAGAAAAGTATGCTTTCCCCAGTGTAGTGGACAACTTTTCTAGGGGTTATAAGGATTCTACTACGATGAGGGTGTTTCTATCCCCAACATGCGTAGGGTCAATCCTATCAACACTGAGCAAGTTAAAGCTGGATCTTTGGAGACTATTGGCATTTATGGGCCTATTGCACAGGAGACCATTCAGTGGTGACTGAGAAGTTGTGGGTTTCATCCAAGGACAAAACCTCTGAGAATAATCAGTGTCACGCAGTGATGCCTAGGTGCTCAGAGAATTTGAGTGTCCCCAGTTTCTACCCTTGGGTCACACTCTAGGGGTGCCTCCTTAGCGCAAGACGGTAATGACAGATACCGCCATCATGGGCTGGAGCATGGTCTTAGACAACTGTCCAGCCCACGGTCTATGGTGCGGCCCTCATCTGGAGCGGCATATAAATTGCCTAGAAATGTGGGCCATATTTCTAGCACTGAAATTCCTTCTTCCTCATTTGAGAGGTCACCATGTATTAACAGACAACACACCAGTGGTCTCATATATTGACCACCAGGGAGCTGCCCCCTGGTCAGGCAGGTGCAACAAATTCTTCTCTGGCAGAAGGAAATTTTTTCAGTGAGTGCAATGTACATTCTGGAAATATGGGGGCAGATATCCTGTTGAGGCAGAGGAATTGGTGGCTCCATCCACAAGTGGTGGAGTCCATATGGCGAGGTTTGGCCTAGCGAGACTGCATGTGTTCACCTCCGAGGAGACAACCCACAGCCCGCTGTGGTTCACCCTCACTTCTCCCGCACAATTAGGGCTGGACGCCATGGTGCACATGTGGCCAAGGTCACATCTGTATGCTTTCCCCCCCATCGCTCTGCTCATCTAGCCCTGCTAGATGGCACTCCTTGGGAGATTCTCGTCCGCAGGGATCCACTGTAGACTCAGTGAAAGGCGCAATAACTACAGTCCTGGAGTTCTTACAAGAACAGTTCTCAGCGGGTGGGCTCCTTCTACAATCAGGGTTTACGCGCCGCCATTTTGGCTAGCCACACCCCTGTTGATGGAGCCTCTGTGGGGCAACATCCTCTAACTTCGAGATTTATGCATGGTGTCAGGCGGCTGAGGCCGATCTGCAGGCCGCGCATACCTTTCTGGGACCTTTCTGTGGTCCTGGAAGGTCTGTCAGGGGCCCCATTTGAGCCCTTAGAGTCAGCCTCTGAGAAGCTTCTGACTCTGAAGGTAGCTCTTCTGCCGGCCCTGACATCTCTCAAGCGAGTGGGAGATCAAAACGCTCTCTCTGTTGCCCCTTCCTGCCTTGACTTTGCCCCTGGATTGGCCAAGTCCTTCCTGTATACTATGCCGGATTATATTCCTAAGGTGCCTACATCGGCTGCCCACCCTGTGGTGTTGCAGGCTTTCTGCCCTCCTCCATTACCCAACCTGGAACAAGAGAGAATGCACCTGCTGTGTCCAGTACAGGCTCTCTGTACTTATGTCCACCGCTCCAGCCAGTAGCGTAAGTTGGAGCAGCTGCTGGTCTGCTTTTTCGGCGACAGTAGAGGTGATGCTGTGTCAAAGCAGCGCATCTCTAATTGGATAGTGGAAGCAATCTCTATTGCTCATAAGGGCTAAGGGCTCATTCCACTAGGGCGGTCACCTCCACGAAGGCTTTGTCCAAAGTGGTATCCTTACAGGATGTGTGTGCTGCTGCAGGGTGGTCTACGCCACACACATTCATTCATTATTACAGCCTGGATATTCATTCCACCCCGGGCTCGAGTGTCTTGCAGTGACCCTCAGGCTTGGCTCTTTTTGAACAGGCTGTACCCTCGGTATGACGGAGTGGGTATTCTCGTTCCCATAGTGTTATGCTAAACACAATGTCGAAGTTCCCTTTGAAAGGGAATGTCTGGGTTATGCATGTAACCTTGTTCCCTGAATAGGGAACATGCATAACCAAGATGTTCACGAAGACAAGGTAAGTCAAGGAAGCAGCTGAAATCTGTAAGAAATTATACCTCCTATCTGTGCAAATTAATATCAGCTGGGTTAGTAAATTGATGGTCTTTGAAAAGGCTTTTCATTACCAAGGAGTCACACAAGAACCATCTGATGATGCGGAAAAGCAAAGAGCTCTCCCAAGACCTTCGCAACCTTATTACGTTTTTCAAAACTTCCGAATCCTCCAGTAAGCACCATTGGGGCCATTATCCACAAGTGGAAGCAACATTACTCCGTCATCAACCTGCCATGCATATGAGCTCCTAATAAGATGTCTGACCAGGGACTAATAATAGTCAGAAGAGTAGCCCAAGAACCTAGGACCACTCGGAAAGAGCTCCAGAAACACTTGGAGGCAGCAGCTGCCATTGTCACAGAGAAAACAATAGGCAATGCACTCCACTGCTCACGCTCACCCCGTAAGAATCCATTACTAAAGAAAAGGCATGTCGAGGCTCGTTTACAGTTTGCTACAACTCATTTGGACAAGCCTATGAAATACCGGAGAGTGTAGTCTGGTCAGATGAGAGCAAAATTTGACTTTTTGTCTGTCATACTACACACCATGTTTGGAGAAGAAATGGCACTGCACATCAACCTAAAAACACTACACCAACAGTGACGTTTGGAGGTGGAAGCATCATGGTGTGGGGCTGTTTTTCATCACATGGTACTGGCAGACTTCATATAATTGAAGGAACGATAAATGAAGCCCTTTACCGGGAGATTCTTGAGAAGAATCTGCTGCCATCCACCAGGATGATGAAGATGAAATGTGGGTGGACCTTCCAGCAGGACAATGATCCAAAGCAAACAGCAAAGGAAACTCTCAACTGGTTTCAGAGAAAAAAAAATCAAGGTGTTAGAATGGCCTAATCAGTCACCTGACTCAAATCCAATTGAACAAGATTTAAAGACAAAATGTTTAGAAGAATGGTCCAAAATCACACCCGAATACTGCGGCCCATTAATTTCTTCAAACACGAAGTGTCTTGAAGCTGTCATTACAAACAAAGGCAATACTTTCAATTCTTTTTCAATACTTTTGTCCTGTGTCATTCCTGTTTATTTCACATAACTTTATTTATGTTCTTTAATGTGTGGATTTCTTTAAATGTGTGGATTTCTTGAGATAATACTGATTTCTGCTGAAAATTTCACATGAATAGCCTCATTCAATACCTATTTACCCCACTGTATGGAAATACTGACTTCATTTCCTGATGTTCTTGAAATCCCTCTTGCTTCTTTTCAAACCAGATCTCCAGAAAGCTCTCAAAGAAAGAACCTGAACATGGGGCTGTTAAGAGTGTGTGTTTGACCCCGATGAAGCACTCTGTAATCTCATCACACCAAGTTCCGTTAGGAACAATAAGGTATAACAGCTGTTTAAGCAGTGAAATCCTGGAAGGCTCTTTAATACACTACAGCCTTCCACTGAGTCTAACCTTGAGCCCAACTAGTAATGAGTTTGAAACATGTTCCAGTCTGCTTAGTATAGTCATCATTTCAAAAGAAATAGCATTGCTAATTTAATATCAATATTAACATCACATGTTAGTCATTAAAATAACATTTTGTGATACACCTGTTCAATACTTATGTCCCACACTGTGCATTAATAGGAATACAGGGATAAGGTGTTGAAGTGGGGTTAGAGTGGGCGAGTGGTTACGGTGGTATCTGACTCTCTCTCCCGATTTTCTCTTGTCTTGTTCATGTCCTATTACATAACTTTATGTCACCTCCTGGATTTTGAATTGGGCCCTTAACTCTCAGGTTCTGCTTCCTGTAAGCAGCAGCTCATCTCTCATGAGCATCAGTAAAGTGTACATTATACAAGTGTCATTTCTCTGTCATGAGAGGTTTATGTGCCTATTAACAGGTCACAAGTGTGTGTCTGTGTGTGTGTGTGTGTGTCTGTGTGTGTGTGTGTGTGTGTGTGTGTGTGAGTGTGTGTCAGGCATGCTTATTTTCAAGCTTGATACCAAATGCATGTGCAATTATGCATGCACTCACTATTTGTGTGTGTGTGTGTTTGGGTGCGTGTGTGTGGGTGGGTGTGGGTGAGGCTTTGTTTGAATAGTTCCACTCCATCAGTAAGGCCATTACCGTACACTTCCATCAATCTCAATCTGTCTCTTAATGCCAACAGAACCATTCTCCATCACAACACACACTCCAAGTGTGACAAATGAACTGACACACACACACATACACACACACACAAACACACCCTTCTCCATACATACATATGCATTATACATTTTACATACACAATTTTTTAATTTATTTTCTTTATTAATTAATATTTATCACAGGGTTTTTTCTTTGCGTTTAAATATTTTATATTATATTTATACTATTAAATATATAGTTTTAGTTATTTTCTGTTTTTAATCAAAAGTCAAATATTGGAAAACAAGGTTTTTTTTTTATCAGAATACTAACATTGGCAACAACTCATTTGAGTCACAAGCAAATGTATTATTATTATTATTATTATTATTATTATTATTATTATTATTATTATTGTTATTATTAATTAATTTATTTATTTTTTAGTGAATACTGACACTGGCAAGTCAGACCAGTTTTTATTTATTTGCTTATTTGTTTATTTATTTAAAGTTGAAATCAAAATTATTCAAACCCAATAGCAAATCGTCTGGGTTATGCATGTAACCATGTAATGAGACGTGTTAGCTGAACGTTGGGGGAGCACCCTCGCGCGCGTCCATTATCTGAAGCTTGTGTAAAATCATGCCTAATATATAGGCTTGCCATGATCATGTGGCGTGGCAATTAAGCGCGTTGCGTGATATATAAATGACACCTGTGAACCGCGTATCTGTATCTGAAGCGAAGACGCAATGCACAGGCATGACCCAGTATGACAAAGCTACGCAACGTCTCGTTCCCTTCTCAGGGAACAGGGTTACGTGCGTAACCCAGACGTTCCCTTTGAGAGGGATTCACATTGCATTAGCTGAACGTGGCGGGAACGAAAATACCCACTCCGTCATACTGAGGATACGGCCTGTTCAAAAAGACCCAAACCTGAGGGTCACTGCAAGACACTCGAAGCTGAGCCGGAATGTATATCCAGGCTGCAAAATTGAATAAATGTGTGCGGCGTAGACCACCCCACCACAGCACATACATCCTGTAAGGATACCCCTTTGGACAAAATCTTCAAGGAGGCGACCCCCCTAATGGAATAAACCCTTATGCCCTGAGGCGTAGCAAGACCGCGCGCCTCATAAGAGATAGAGATAGTTTCCACTGTCCAATTGCCACCAAAGCCGACCAGCGGCTTCTCTAACTTACGCCGCTGGCTGGAGCGGTGGACGTAAGTACAGAGAGCCCTTACTGGACACAGTCGCAATTTCTCTTGTTCTGGTATGAGGAACAGAGGAGGGCAGAAAGCCTGCGACACCACAGGCTGGGCAGCAGATGTAGGCACTTTAGGAATATAATCTGGCCTAGGATACAGGGCGGTTTTGGCTAATCCAGGGGTAAAGTCACTGCAGGAAGGGGCAACAGAGAGAGCTTGTAGATCTGCCACTCGCTTGACGTCAGGGCCAGCAGAAGAGCTTCCTTTAGAGTCAGAAGCTTCTCAGAGGCTAACATTAAGGGCTTAAATGTGGCACCTGACAGACCTTCCCAGACCACAGAAAGGTTCCAGGAAGGTATACATGGTCTGCAGATGTGCCTCAGCTGCCTGACACTCGAAGTTAGAGGATGTTGCCCCACATAGGCTCCATCAATAGGAGCGTGGCTGGATGAAATGGTGGCCACGTAGACCCTGATTGTAGAAGGAGCCAACCCTGCCGAGAAACATCCTTGTAAGAACTCCAAGACTGTAGCTATTGCGCAGTTCACAGTGTCTAGCTGACGTTCCTCACACCACGATACAAAAAGTTGCCACTTGCCATTTCATCATGGATGCCATTCTAACATTCTACATGGTCTCTACAACCTCATTTGTGAGATCAGAATCTATGAACTGGTCCCTCTCAAGGGCCAGACTCACAGTTTCCATAGTTCCGGCCGAGGGTGATAAATCAGCCTTCCAGCTTGAGACAGTCGATCCCTACAGATGGGAATCTCCGAAGGAGTGCCATCTAGCCGGGTTATTGTCTCTGAGAACCATATTCGAGCTGGCCAATAAGGTGCTACTAGCAGCAGATGTAGACCATCTTGGCGAACTCTCGCTAGAACTTGTGGGAGCAGAGCAATCATGGGAAAAGCATATAGATGTGACCTCGGCCACATGTGCACCATGGCATACATCCCTAATTGTGCGGGAGGAGTGAGAGCAAACCACAGCGGGCAGTGTGTTGTCTCCTCGGAGGCGAACACATCCACTCCCGCTTGGCCAAACTGCCGCCATATGGACTCCATCACTTGTGGATGGAGCCACCAATCCTTGGGCCTCAGCCCCTGCCTCAACAGGATGTCTGCCCCTACATTCCAGTTGCCCAGAATGTACATTTCACTCACAGACAAAACTTTCCCTCTGCCCAGAGAAGAATTAGTTGCACCTGCCTAAACATGGGGCGCAAACATAATCCTCCCTGGTTACTGATGTATGGGACCACTGCTGTGTTGTCTGTAAACACATGGTGACCTCTCAATTGAGGAAGAAAGAATTTCAGTGCTAGAAAAATGGCTCACATTTCTAGGCAATTTATATGCCGCTCCAGATGAGGGCCTCTCCAGACTGCACCCCAGCCCGTAAGGGAGGTGTCTGTCATTACCGTCTTGCGCTAAGGAGACACCCCTAGAGTGTGACCCAAGGCTAGAAACTGGGGACACTTCCAAATTCTCAGAACACGTAGGCATCGCCGTGTGACACTGATTACTCTCAGAGGTTTCGTCCTAAGACGAAACCCTCAACTTCTCAGCCACCACTGAGACAGTCTCTAGTTCAATAGGCCCAAGGGTATGACGATGGCTGCTGCTGCCATAAGCTCCAACAGTCTCTCATAGAGACTGGAGGGGATGCCAAGGTCCAGCTTTATCTTGCTCAATGTTGACAGGATTGACCCTACGCATGTTGGGGATAAATAGTAGTAGCATCCTTATAACCCCTAGAAAGGTTTTCCAATGCTCTGGGGAAAGCACACTTTTCTGAGGTTCAACCTGAGCCCCAAGCTCTACATGTGGGTGAGAACAACATCTCGATGTTGAACTGCCAGTTCCCTGGATTGTGCTAGGATTAACCAGTCTTCCGGGTAGTTTAGTACACGGATACCCTGGAGTCACAATGGAGCCAGACTAACATCCATGCACTTTGTGAAGGTGGGAGGGGATAATGCTAGCCCGAAGGAAAGAACCCAATCTTGGTATCCAGTGCCTCCAACACAAACCCCAGGAACTTCCTGTGACTGGGCAATATTTCTATTTGGAAATATGCACCTTTTAGATCTATCATCACAAACCAGTCCTCAAACTGAATCTGTGGAACGATAAGTTTGGGCGTCAGCATCTTGAACCTGTATGTCCGAAGAGTACAGTTCAGATGACGCAGATCTAAAATTGGCCACGTACTCCTCTATTTTTTGTGGACCAGGACATAATACCTTTAAAAACCTCCCTCCCTCAGGGAATGGGGTACATGTTCTATGGCCTCTTTGTCCAAGATGGATCTTACTTCCTGCGCTAATGTTGGGCTCTCGTCTGTGCTGACTATTGTGTTGAGCACACCTCTGAACCGGGAGGGTCGAGCTCTGAACTGGACCTGGAATCCCTTGGAGACACATTTGGCAGTAGTTTCCACACCGTCTTTTAGTGATGTTAACTATTTCACATTCTATTGGAGGGAAAGCATCAGATTTCCGTTGCCCTGTTAGAGCTCGCTGATGATAGAACACTGAAAACTTGGAATACCCTTGGCTAGGGGAGGCCCTACAGTAGCACTGGGGGCTAACTGCCCTAACAGCCTCATGTCCTCTGATACATCCCTCCACGGCCCCTCAGGACCGCTCCTCTTTGTCTGCTTGGTCTTTATGACCATTCTCACATCAGGCGTAGTAGCAGGCCACGACTGTGGCCGCCCATTTCCCCTGGCTGTCTGCGGGGGTTGGCAGGCTGCCGTACTCGCCTTCTGTGCCTCCCTCACACTAGTGCTGGCCCGGGCTCCACTCGTGGATGCCTGGGGGAACTCAAGACAACAGGGAAGGAACTAATTGAATGGCGCCGTATGTCAAGCTCACTCAGCAGGTCTACTTGGTAGGCCTGCAACACTGTCATTGTCTGCAGTGACCCACAAGCAAGACTACTACTGCATAGGCCTTGCACACCAATGCCATGGTGGTCTTACATGGCTTGGATGGCAAGGCCAGCCCCCCCTAAATTACCTGCCGTCAATGGAGAGAGATAGCTCACAAGCAACTCCTCCACCTTCAGTGTAGCTAAATAGCCATGCCGTTCATTCCACATAATGGCCGAATAATCGGACATCACGGGGTAATTAATACGGCTTATGCATGGTTTTCCCCAAGAGGCCTGATATTTTGTCATGTAGTTCTGGAAAAAAGTTTTCTGCAGTATGAGGGATATACTTTCACTGGTGAGAAAAAAGCTCATCCAGCCTTAGTAATCAGGTCAAGCAGCTCTTTATATGTTGCTTTCCGTTTTTAGCACACCCTTCTGGCTCCTCAGAGTCAGAGAGGAATCCCCCGGACCTGAGATGGCTAGCTGCCATGGCAACGGCCACCCAGATCCGCGAGGCTCTGAATCCCAACTCGCTTTGGCTTCCAAGAAGAGAGCGAGTCGCGAGCAGAGGTGCCTAATGTAAGGCGTTACAAAAGAGGTTTCCAGTGACAGAGGGTGCAAACCAGCCCCAGAGCATCACCGAGCTTGACTGTGGACAGAGTGTTTTTTCTTCATTCTTCTTCCTCCATACATACCGCTGATCCATCGTGCTGAAAAGTTCCACTTCCCTTTCAAAGGGAACCCAATGTTTCTTAGCATAATAGTATGGGAGCACCCTTACTGTTATGTTAAATGCAACACCTCATTCCCTTCTCTTCTCATGCGTAACCCAGACATTTTGTTTCATTGTTCCACAGAACAGAATCCCAAAATGTCTCAGGCTTATTTATATAATTGTGAACCAACATTTCTTGTGCTTTTGGGTCAGTTGTGGTGTACGTCTTGGAGCTCTGGCATGGAAACCTTCTGTGTTTAGTACATGCCTTACTGTGCTCACTGAAACCTCAATGCATGTTGCCACCAAGTCTTGCTGCAGGTTTTTAGCAGTCACTCGAGGGTTTTTCACAACCTGAATTCTCAGAAATCTCGGTGCTGCCTTTTTTCTGACACGTCCAGGTATTTCATACATTTTCTACCAGTTCAGGTATTTATGTGTTCCAGCTCAAGCAAACTGTTGCAACTAATGAAGCCCTTGATTATCTTAAGACAACACCTGTTTCGCATATTTATGCTGTTGTGAGGGATTCTATTCAGGGGGTTGAATAATTTTGAGACTGGACAAGTCATTATAAGTTGCATTTTCAGTTGAATTTGGGGGAACCACTTGAAGCATTCGTCGTGTTGAACGATTTAAATTGCCTTTGTTATATTTGTTCATAGCAAACAGCTGAAAGTCTGTAATTTTTGATAATAAACCTGATTTGCAATGGGGGTTGAATCAATTTGATTGTAACTGTATTTATTCAGAAGACCAACATACTTTTTTTTTTTTATTATTTGATTGGAAGACTGACTTTGGCATGAAATACAAAGACTTAGGTTATTTTATTTTAATGGAAGACAAAAAGATCATGTCACATTATATAAAATCAATCCCATCTTTGGTTCTTCATGTTTTTCCTTCCTTTTTACTTACACCCTGCTCCAACTCCACCCTGACCATACCCCCTGATTATTATACATACCTGTTTCCTGTTACTGATATGGTTTTCTCTCATTATTTTATTATTATGAGCAAATAAATTCTGACAGATGTGGTCTGAATTTAGCGATAATCAGTAAAATGCTCTACTAAATATCATGCTCAACCATTCCAAACAGAGGTAAATAGGGAATTGGGTATCTAAGTATTTATATCTATGAGTCGAATGCAGCATTATGCTCTCTAAAAACATAAAGTGACCTGGTAATGGCAAGCTAGAGCTCAGGGTAGAGAGACCTCTGCTGGCTGGGAGGTGTAACTTCCTCCAACATGCTGTTCATTGACTTCATATCTGCCTCGTCCAGCTTGAAAATGCTGCTAATTATATACACTTTTGTGGTCAGTATCAAGTTTGACATCTTCCGTCCATCCATCCATCCATCCATTTTCCGTACCGCTTATCCTAAACAGGGTCGCGGGGAGCTTGGAGCCTATCTCAGGGAGCTTGGGGCAGGAGGCGGGGTGCCAACCCATCGCAGGGCACAATCACACACACATTCACACACTACGGTCAATTTGTATATGCCACTCAGCCTACAGCGCATGTCTTGGGACTCAGGGAGGAAACCGGAGTACCCGGAGGAAACCCCCGATGCACTACATGGTGTGTTTTATTCCATATATCTAGTGCATTTTAGACACTTTCTCATGTACATAAGAGTCAAACTGGGTGCACAGTGGCTTAGTGGTTAGCACGATCACCTCACACCTCTGGGGTTCGAGTCCCGCTGGGGCCATGTGTGTGCGGAGTTTGCATGTTCTCCCTGTGCTGTGGGGGTTTTCTCCAGGTACTCCGGTTTCCTCCCCAGTCCAAAGACATGCATGGTAGGCTGATTGTTGTGTCTAAAGTGTCCGTAATGTATGAATGGGTGTGTGAGTGTGTATGTGATTGTGCCCTGCGATGGACTGGTACCCTGTCCAGGGTGTACCCCGCCTTGTGCCCCATGCTCCCTGGGATAGGCTCCAGGTTCCCCGTGACCCTGAAAAGGAGTAAGTGGTAGAAGATGGATGGATGGATAAGAGTCAAACTGGGTTTCTGGACAGTAGACTTGTTTGGGGGAAAACTTTCATTTTCAGTAGTTCCAAACGGTTTCTTTTATAATTGCAAATGACTAAGAAAAAGATTTTGCGCACATTCTCTCCTCACTTCACATTTCCGCGCTCATTCTGAACATGGACGCTCGGGTGATTTTGGCGATTTACACTTCATACATAGTCGTTAAAAACAGTAATGGAACTCAGAAATGCTTCAGTAAACTAAGAAGCTTCACCAGGTCACAGTACTGCACTATAAAACCCCCTTCCTCTCTCTCTTTCTGTCTCTCTCTCTCTCACACACACAGTCTCTCTCACACACACACACTAAAAGTCCCTGGTGCAGGCCAACCATTCACACACACTTAGAGCTTTCCTTTTCCCTAATTACACACCATCATTACCGAGCCAAGCTGTCAAATTAAAAACTTTCTGACTTCCACTTCCCGAGTCTGCGCTCCTTCTCCCAGCATGCACTGCAGGATAATTGAGGGTATTAACAGACAGGCTGGTGAGAAGGAGAGGGAGACGGTGACAGCTTTCTGCTTCTCTTTCCTGTCTTTCTCACTCCATCCTGGTGCTGGCACAGACTCTTTTGTATGTGAGTATGTGTGTGTGTGTGTGTGTGTGTGTGTGTGTGTGTGTGTGTGTGTGTGTGTGTGTGTGTGTGTGTGTGTGAGATCATTTGAGATAATCAGCAGGAATTTAAACCTCTTTACCTTCAGCATGGCTCATTCTCCTCAGTAGCACTTATTCCTGTAGGTTAACGTGCACTGTAAAATCTCAGGGCGTGTGTGTGTGTGTGTGTGTGTGTGTGTGTGTGTGTGTGTGTGTGTGTGTGCGCGCTAAGCTGAAATACAGAATAGAAATTAATCCACACTGGATGGAGTTTAGGGAGTTTTCCAACAACAGCACTTCGCCAAATGTTTTATGAACAATAAACATTTATTAATTAATAAAATGTTGCAATTTCTATTTAGTTCCTGTTCTCACTGACATTATAACAGCTGTAAACAGTCGTTCCAACACCAGCCCTCTCTTTGCACTCTCTGTTCAAGTTAATAAGACAAAAAAAAAACAGCTTGCCAGGTTATTGAGAAACGTGTAAACTCCTCTGTTCTGAAGATGTCAGAAAACTTAAAGTCATAGCAATACCTCTGACTGTTACAAAGCACTGACACTGGAGACTCCTTCCTTAAATGTTAAACAAACATCTCCTTACAAGACTGATGCTGCGCAATCCAGCTATAACTATTATGGCCCTGGTCTTGTGTGTGATATATTTTGTTCTTTGGCTAGTATGGATTTTGTAACCTTCTCTGTTTTCTCTGTAAATTGTACCTCTTTAATGTGTGGCTTCTGTCCATGGCGAGAATTCCATACGCAGATTTCATTCACCTCTTCTATTTTTATTCCTGTCTATCTTGTTTAAGTTATAATTTTGAAGAAAAAAAACCTGCTCATTCATTTGGCGAGACATCATTTCAAGAAACGTTAAAATAGCACTTTTATTTTATCATCGAGTGATAAATTTTAATACCTGCCCTTCAGTTCTATTAATTTCCACATACACTAAATGCTTTAGTGACATTCAGGATGCACATGGTAAAATAAACTATAATCTTTTGGCTAGAAATGTCCTAAATAAAGTTAATTAAGGCAAACATAGATAAGATGTGTTGTTACGTTCTTAAACTGGAGGAAATACACAATCCTCCAGTTCGTAAATTAGCATTATGTTTTTCCTTGCAGGTGTTGTCAAGTTTACAAACAATTGTTTACAAAACTTTTTACAGGCTCGATTCTCTCTCTCATAGATTACTCTTCCTATATAACCCTGTGTATTTCACTACAGGATGTAATTTAATATAGCTAACAAATGAAGGAGGGTAGTAATAATTCCTAAAAAGTCGTCATGTGATTATTCCATTTGTTAAAGGGAAATAAATGTCATGCTCTCCCATTCACTGAGCCACACCGCAGACATGTAAGGCTGTGTAAGTACACGGAGATGTGAGTGTCTGATTGCTGTGCTCCTGACCTCTGCACTGCGAGAGGGAACGAAGGGGCTGTGGTGCGATCAATAGCAGATGGTATCATAGCTCCCAGACAGTAAGCTGATCTAATGGAGGTCACATGGCATGGCTGCATTTATTTTACAGGCTGGAATGCAGCATGTCAGTTTTCTAATCAACCAACCAGAGGATCAGATAACATGAGTCTCTCAGTGACCGACTGTCTCACGTTCGTTTTGCTTTCTCTCCATTGCTTGCTTCTCTCATCTGTTCCACAGCTAGCTCCCAGGGGCCCTGACCACTAGTGGGCCCTCAAAAAGCATAGCCATTACACTGTCACACAGACCAACATACTTACCGAGTCCATCCATCCATCCATCTATTTTCTGTACCGCTTATCCAGCACGGGGTCTCAGGGAGCCTAGAGCCTATCCCAGGGGACTCGGGGCACAAGGTGGGGGACACCCAGGATGGGGTGCCAACCAATCGCAGGGCACAAATCACAAACAAATTCACACATACTTTCACACACTACAGACATTTTATAGATGCCAACAGCCTACAATGCATGTCTTTGGATTGGGTGAGGAAACCCAGGTGGAACATGCAAACTCCCCACACACAGGGCGGAGGTGGGATTCGAACCCCCAACCCCGGAGGTGCGAGGCAACATACTAACAATGTACACAGTCACAGTATGAGCAGTCACTTTGGTCCTAACTATTTTAAACTAGATCTATAAGAAAAATTGGATGAAATGATCATAGACAACTATAAGCCCATGCTGAGTGTGAAGATGAAAAAATAAAAATAATTAATTAATTCCTGTAGTGATAATTTATCATTATGTAATTATGTAAATGATCATGCTCTACAAGTGTTAATGCAAGCGAAAAGAAGCTACGTCTATTTCTCTTCTCCTCATCTTCTCCGATCCTCATGATATGCATTTCACATCTCCCATGCGGGATGATAAAATCAAACTTTAATCCATGTTTTGTAGTTAATTATTTACACCTGTCTCCAACTTTCTGCTCTGTTGTCAGGATATGTGGAGCGCCGAATCGGGAATTGTGAGATCTTGCCGTTTGATAACGCATTCTGTTGAAGAGAAGTCAGCAGTTATTGAGGCTCTTTCGACGCCGTGGTGGCGGGCTTCACACTGCGCTGGGAGTGAGCTCTCTCTAAGGAGGAGTTCAAACACGCCACCCCAAACATATGCTCTCCAGCACACAGAAATATCGCTTCATCTGCTTTCCAAGCAGCGTCTTGTCTGCTCTTTTTGTCAGAGTTTTCACCAAGCACCTCAACTTTGTTTAACCTCAGCCAGGAGGATTCGATTTGAATTGACATCATGCAAGACTGTGTGCAGTTCTAATGCGTAAGAGTGATTTTGTTGGTTTTTATATATAACGGAGTGACAACTCATGACCCCATACCTTGCGGTATCTTAATCATAACTTTACGTTACGTGGCTTGCATTTATAGTCATTTTTAAGCTGTGACACTTTATCTCAGTTATCAGTTTTGGTTTATAATAAAGGACAGAAACGTTGTTAAATTCTAATACAGCTAAATTAACATGGTTCTGGTTAGATTCATACAGGGGCATAGGAGCAATTTTTTAAGTGGGGGGTGGGGGGTGGGGGGTTCACTGAAATGCAAGGAGTGTTCAGGGGATACGAGTTCTGATGTATGTCACTTGATAAAGCTCAAGTTATTCATTAATATTGTTCCAAACAGAGAATTGTTCATTTAAAACACTAGCAACTATAATCATTAAGAGCATGTGGCTAGTCACAGTACATGTTGAGACATGGGTCCATCCTGTGAGGATTGCTGTTTCTTTTGGTGAGTTGAAGCTATGAGTATAAGTTGGATGCTATTTTGTTATAGAAAAAACATTCCATTGTCCAGTTTTCTCACTGGATGACAGTGTGAACTACTACTGCAGTTCTAGATGCAGCAGCGCTGCCCTACCATGCCGACGTTTTCCAGAATCATGACAGAAAATGGAAACGCGTTATCCCACTCATAGCTCCAACTCACCAACAGCGGGAACAATCCTCACACGATGGTGCCCCAGTCCCAAACATCCAATACGGTGTGATGTGAACTAGCTACTAGCTATCCATACAACTTATAACCTCGTCCTCCTCAATATTTTCTACACTTATGACCTGCTGTTCATCCTCCTCTGTCCTTTTCCTCTTCAAATATTGTAGGATGCTCATCTCTGTGTGAACATTTAGACTAATGTTACCATTAAATCCTTTATGGACACGTAGAAATGGCGCATACAAACAATTTTGGTGTGCTAGCTAGCTTGCTTGCAAACTTATGCATATTTGACAGTTTCAAAGGCTAAATAATTATTTCAACAACAAAATTGTCGATCAAAACCAGCAAACAATCAGCAATTTCGTGGGCAATGATATCCTACCTCAAATACAACATGGTAAATCTTTCATCTATATGTTAGTGTGCTTAATCACCGCAGGACACAGGGTTTTTTTTTTTCACCGATAGCCATGGAATATTCGAGTCATCTCCAAATGAATCTGTTCCGCTTTCATTGCATAAGAGTAGCCACCACTCTGAAAATCCATATCAGGTTTTGCTCTTACCTTGCAGTGACACGCACTTTGCTCTTGTCAAACTTGGCAACTCACAGGCAAACGGTCCAGTGAGCCCTAGCTACTCGAGTCTGACCCCAGCTCTTATTATAGCTTTTTTTTATTGGATTACGTTTCTAAAAGTTGCAGAATGGATTCACTTGGAGACTGTCCACTGCTCACCTACTACAGTTACAGCTCACTGTAAGTTCGTATTTATTTTCAGTGTATTTACAGCCAAAACATAAATTTCAGCATGACATATTGTGCTTACATCAAACTGTCAGACAGTGACACTGGACTTAATACTGGATTTAGTATCCAGACACAAGAAAATACTTCAGAATCAGGTATAAGTGAGAAACCTCATGTTTTAGATAAACAACGCCCCTGTGTTTGTAACTTCTGAATCATCTTTAAGTCTGTAGTTACGTCTGAGGTTTGAATACAGACGTGTGCAGTTTCTGTATTAAAGCCGCACTACATGCGTAACTCTCTATACCGCCATAGAAGTGACTGACATTAACAGGTTGAAGTAACACAAATCCAAGGATTTTTTAAGGACTGTGTGGAGACAAAAATCTGATATTTTCAAAAATCAGACCACAGACACTTTCATATGTGGCTCTAGATTGGATACGTATCTGATAAGTGGCCATGTGATGTGAATAAGAATGGACAGATCTGAATTCATGTGACTTTTTCATCGTTGTCATCATCACCACCACCCTCATGCAGTGAGACAAAATAAAAATGGATGGCAACAAGAGTAGTGACTACAGTATGTTCAGTGGAATTTAGCAGTGTAGTGAAACAATTGCCCCAGACATCACTGTTTACGTGTCGGGTGTTCTAGGGAACAGTCACATTCACATTAACAACAGATTTGAGTCAACATGTGGTTCAGATCCGATCTGATCTAAGCTGAAACAAAACTAAAACTAAATTGTGCGATCATGCTTGCAATGAGAACACAGTATTTGTCTGGTAAGATGCTTTGTACCATCTCTTGACTTTATTCATGAATATTATCACCTAAAACATTGAAAGATAAGGGACAACCTTCAAGAGAAAATGAGATGGAGAGGGGAAAGAAGGTGACCATCATTTCAGGTGTTTGTAAGTCCTGGCAAACACACTGTAATGGCTGGTGGTAATGGTGTGGTGTAAATCCTGCCAGGAGACACGGTCGACCAGCAAAGTCGATTACGCCGGCATTAAACTCAATCCGAGCAGGACCTTGAAGTGAGATTTTCATTATGAGACCAAGTGCATCTGCAGATGAGGACCACCACAGCCAAGGCCAAGCTCTTTGCACCTTTTCACCTTACATTACAACGGCAAACTTTCTGCAGCTGCTCCAAGCGTCCACACATCCAGATTTATACTTCTATCAGAGGGTTTCAGAGAGGTTGAGATACTTCAAAAGAGGAATAAGCTGTTGTCCAGGAATTGAGTGATTGGAGGCCTGGGAGAGATTTAGAGCAAGAAAGGGAATCATTTTCTAAAAACAACAGCAGAATGTGGAGGTGTTACTTGATGCAAGACCAAGAATACCACGAACAGGCTCTTCTGAGTACACCTACGTATTCGTCATGGGGTTTCCATCCACTGGTATTCATGCGAATTTTGAAAAGAACTCCTACATATCACAGGGTTTTCTGCTTGGCAGGGGTGGAAATGTTGGCGTACGAATAAAAGAAATTGTGATTCACTTGTGTTGAAAGCAGAATTGACTTAATATTAACCTCTGAATACGTGTCTTAATACTCCTCAAAGCTGTTATTATCATGTCACACCACAGCGCTGTTGAATACTGGATTCTGATTGGTCAGAAGATGTTGATTACGTTTATAGAACAGCATTCCTATAACACTGGTTTATATTAATGCACACCTTCTAATAGATTATTGTTTCTATAATCACAGCTCATGCAGTCTCTATACATGCAAACATTTTACAGTTCAGAAAAAAATGACATATTTTACAAATCCAATTCCAATATTATATATATATATATATATATATATATATATATATATATATATATATATATATATATATATATATATATATATATATATCAGATCTGTGCTATCTCCTGTAATTGTTGATATAGCAAAGTTTTCATTAAGGATGTGTTTATTTAGTATCAATGATTTGGAGGTGGAGACAGATGCAAGTGCAGAGAATTTTTTTTTATTATAACCAAAACAAACACAAAAAAAGCTATGTACACGTGGTAAAACACTAAGGCAGGGAATAAACTAACATAAAGACCAGAACAGAAACAATGGCATAGTGAGACAATTAAAACAAGACAAAAGTGCAACACGATCTGTGGCTATATATATATATATATATATATATATATATATATATATATATATATATAGTGCTCGTTAACTAGAATGTGATTCAGGTGCAGGTGGTCATGTGACTGTGATGTAGTGCAGTGGCTGCTGGGAGCTGTAGTCCAGAGTAGCCTCCGGGATATCCATGGCATTTTCCATTTATGGAAGCAATATCCAGTGTCACAGTTAAAGTAGACAAAGTAGTAAGTTTGTGGTTTATTATTAAATTAGTGAAGTAACATTTAATTGATATGTATATGTATAAGTATCTGGTTATATATATATTATTTATTATTGGTAAATTCCTGTGGTATAAGAGGAATGAAACACTTTGGGGCATTGTATTCCCTATATATTTTCTAGAAATGTTCACACAGTCACTTTAACTAGTAAAGAAAGTGGGCATTGTGCTGCAGTGCTGTGGAGAAATTCTTTTAAAAAAATAAAAGGCATATTTATTTCTGTGTATATTGATTTTTCCCCCATGTACAGTCATTGTGCAGTGTATTTAGTAACAGAGAGTTGTGCCTAATGAACTCCACTGAGTCTGGACTGGTTTGGAGATGACAGAACTTTGAGTGGGATGTTCATGAAAGTGCACAGGACACTAAGTTTACATGGTAAAAGTTTTTTCTCGTCTGTTTTAGTCTCACGACTGCAGATTCACAAGAACAAACAGGTCCATACGGAAAGATTGTTTTCCCCCGGCTCTGATCTGATTGGATGATGATTATATATCTTCCCCTGAACCTCTGTGATCTGACCCCTGCCATGAACCCTGACTGCTGGATTATACAGAATAAATAAAGAAGCTGTGTGTGGGTGTGTGGGTGGGGTGGGGGTGTCCCACTCCATCATGGTTCAGTGTGTTCCACCTCTCAGTGTGAGTAAAAATAGCTCAGAAGGTGGGAAAACACCCAATTTGGCAACACTGAAAGGAACGTGAACAGATGCTTGCATAGAAATCCACCAACAGAGATGCTAGTGTGTGTGTGTGTGTGTGTGTGTGTGTGTGTGTGTTCTGTTTCCCAGCAGATGGCTGTTAGCACCCACCACTAAAGCCATTTAGCTGATAACTCTGTGTCTTTGACTTAATTTCTGATAAATGAATGTTTTTGACATGAGAACATTATTTTAAATGTCAATGTGCTGAGGCCTCTCTTAATGTTGGAATAATTTTTACTTACATTTACAAAAAATTTTTTGGAATTTTCATCACATCGATGCTTGGTCTCACTGACCTTCCCACATTTTTTTATGTTTTTTTTTTTTGAATAGGCACTGTAAATTACACAAGTGAAATGGCTGCACTTAATAGCACACTAACTGGCCGTGTGAGCAGAATTGAGAGCCACCAGCCAATAAGACACAATAAGTATTTCCATGTATTTTCCTGTAAACCCTGTCTGATTGGTCTTGCCTCCGTTCACTGCAGATTAGGGATGTAACGAGAACCAATACTTTGGTACCAACATTCTTAAAACGTGACAATACTTGTTTTTCTGGAATAGCGTTGGAACAGTTTCTAATGAAGGTAGCAAGGTTGCAAACAGAACTGATGGGGGCAGCAAATACGCGCAAGTGTTTTAGTCGGTCCACAAGTGGTGAAGAAGAACAACAACTACAAGCACATGGGAAAAACTACAGAAGTTTAGCTCCACATGACTCATTGAGAGGAAAGGTGGTATGGAATATGGCATTCGAGGTGGATGAGAACAAACATATAATTGATGCTCTGAAGCCGGTGCGCAACCGATGCTATCATTCATTTCAAACAAAGCGAGGAAACACCTGGAATTTGGCGAAGCACCTGAAAGACGGGTCCTATATTATGTTTGTTTGAGGCAGCTGCATTGTGGCTGTGAAACCACCTAACGTTATGCTCCATGTAATGTTAGCGATAGCCTGTTATTTGTTAATGACACTAACACATTTCAGTGTTATAAACTACCTACTAATGTACCACCATGCATCGCCATTCAGCCCGTGACCTGTCAGCTAAATGTAGCCTAATATCATAAATAATTATTCACATGTTCATGCTTTTAATAAATCTTTTTGGCCTGCCACCATATCAGTGAATTTAAACTAATGCTTGCATTCAGAGTATAAGGGGTGTGTGTGTGTGTGTGCGCGCGCGCGTGTGCACGCGTTTAGGAGTGCACCTCCACTGTAGCCTCCACTTATTGTCAGAAGGTGTTTGATAACTAAAATCTCTCTCTCTCTCTCTCTCTCTCTCTCTCTCTCTCTCTCTCTCTCTCTCTCTCTTTCTCTCTCTTTGCCAGTATCAGCCAGAGGAGGATGTCCTCCAGGAGAGTTTTTAATTATTTTATTTTATTTTTATACCACACCGTGGTATCGACTTTGCTTTCGAGTATCGTGTACTTTTGGTGGTATTGGTACTGACTACTACATTTTTGGTATGGTGACATCCCTAGTGCAGATACAAAATTACAGACCGTCTTATTTTACTGACGTTCAGTTATGTAGTGACAAACCGCTGTGAGTGGAGAGTTATCCAGAGCTGAAGAAATCAATCTTCAGGGCTAATGCCCCGATTTCCCAGGACAGGGTTACTCGCCTTTCGTAGACATAGTCTTGAATTTCTGCTCATATGTTTAAATTACCGCTGCGTTTTGCTCCCTTTCCAAAAATAAAAATTAAAAATGAAATAAATAAAGCAGTGAGGAGATAAGGCAGGCAAAGTGCGAGGGGGAAAACTCGTCTGGGGAGAAATGAAAGGATGATGTGTCAGTGTTTAGTGATATTGTGCTGTCAGACGTTCGGGCTCTCTCATTTCCCGCAGCTGAGATGATGAGCGAGCTCGCTGACAGCCGAAGCAGATTAGAAAGTCGCTCTCTCTTTTCCTCCTGATCGTGATTCCATCTGATTCCAACTGACGTTTATAAATTTAATAATGCACAGATAATTTGGTGTCAAATGACAATTGACAGATGCTGTGACCTGGTGTCAGGGAAATGGGGCAGGAGATGGTTATTAGTGTGTAAGAGGAAAAAAGAGAGAGTGAGAGAGAGATTAGAATAAAGCTTAGGCAGAGTGAGCAGTTAGATAGTGGAGTATACATGGCTATAGCTGAAACGTTATTGTATAGATAAAGACCAGATCAAGTGGATTTTTCTGATAAATCTCTACGCTTAGCCAGGTTCTTTCACACTTTCACCTCTAGGCCTTGACGGAAGTCACTTTGGGTTGTATTCAGAGTTGAGTCGAGCATGCTCAGTGAGGATTTAATACTGAAATTTCACACACTGGTATTCCAACCCGAGATGTAACTCCTAAGTTAAGCACTAAGTTATATGAGACTTACACAGAGTAAAACAGAGGTCTGACAGTGTGATTTATCCATAAAACGTTTTGGCTGGAAATACTCCACGAAACCCTATTCGTTTCAAGTACAGAAAAAATATTGTTATCTTGTTATTACAATGTTAATCAGAGATGTTGTTCATATATATATATATATAAAAAAATACACACACACACACACACGTTTAGACACACTCATTCGTTATTTTTATTTTATTTTCCCACATTTTAGAATAATAATAAAGTCGTCAAAACTCTGGATTAGCACAAATGGATCTATGGGCATTATGTCATGATAAAAAAAATCCCAAATCAGTCAGAATAATTTAGTATTTTAGCATCTTCAAAGTAGAAGTGCTGTTTGTCTAGAATATTCCAGAAATGTATTCTTGGAGTTTTCTCACCTGATTTCTTGAGGAATTTCCCTGCGGTGCTTTTTAAACAGTATTAAAGGAATTCACACCTACACTGGCCTCTTATTGGCTGCTTTTTGGAATATTTCGCTCCAAGTCGTCCGTTTAAAAAAGTATTATTTTGTAAATAAAATGTTAGTTTTCTAATGAAAGAAATTAATACATCGGCACGATTAGATTTTTGTCTACGACGCTGATTTCAAACTTTTAATCACACACCTTCAGATCAAAATGTTTTTAAGGATCATAAGAAACATTTCAGTCGAGTGTCCACAAACTTTTGACCGGTAGTGTGTATGGATAAAATTATGAATGTGTGACAAAAAACGTGTTTCAGTGTTTGTGTTTTTTGTTCTTTGTTTTTGTTTCATGTTTTGTCTCTGCCCCATCATGTCATTGGTTTAGCTTTCTATTTTTTGTGTCATGATTGTGCTCACCTATTTTGTATTCATTTGTCTATTTACGCTCCTGAAAAAAATAAACCATTACAGAAATTATAATGGTTAAAATGGGAATTGTATCGATTTTAATGGAAACTATAATGGTGCTTATGGGTCTCAACTGGTAATGTGTTGGGTTCTGTTGGTGGCATGTTTATGTCTAGTGGAAACCAATAGAGACCATTAAATCCTAATATAATATGGCACAAAACACACTACATAGGCAGAGGCACTTCTACTGACCCAAGATAGGAACTATGACAATGATTATTTGATCTGAAAAGCACACCAACTAACTTCACATGTACTCACAAGGTCACCTCTTTTGAGTTTGCAGTAAATCAGAGCCACAACGTCAAAAGGCAAAAGTTGTGATAAAGATAAACAGGTTAGGCTGATTAGGGATCAGAAAGTCTCAGAAAGTCAGGCATTATCATGAGCAGCAGGAGGACCACACACACACACACTAATTGTGGGGCATTAATTACTCCTGATTACTGCTTTATAGAGGACAGGTGGAAATCTGTATGTGGGAGGAGCCTGTTATCAGTCAGAGCAAGGACAGGTTTGTACCAGAGTTGTGTGTGGATAATTTTTGCCGTCTGAGACCGATTGTGTGTGTGTGTGTGTGTGTGTGTGTTATAGAAGACACCACACAGTATCACTTTACACTCAAACTGCAGGATCATCTTTCAGCAATAATGTTACTGAAAAACTAAACCTGTGGTTTTACCTTTCTGAGAATATAGCAACGTATAGTAACGCACACACGCGCACATGCACACACACACAAACACACACACACAAAAACACTCACACAAACACACACAATACCAGTGATGCCACTCTCTGCCCTCTTCACTTCACCAAATTCAATTAAAACTGCAAATTGTCAATTAGAGGAGTGTTATGATCCTGGGACAATGATCTAATCTGTGATTCATGGGCTGAAGATTCC
>NC_030427.2:31278710-31396210 GCF_001660625.3 Ictalurus punctatus
GGGACAACACAGAACTACCGTGTGTTTATTATGATAGATCCCTTGTTCCTGGGATTTTGAGTTTAGATTTAGAAGATAAAATAAATGGACAGAAGATGATCCCGCTTGTAAATTTGTACTACAGCTAATCTTGTGGAAGAAAACATAAGACACAGCAGTACAAAATCAGTAGTGGCACAAAGCACAAGGTTAGTTTTGTCTAATTCACTTTGTTCAGAATAAAAGCCTATGATGAAGTGGTTTGCGTTAAAAGAGGTCCAGCGACTGACAGAGTAGAGTGTTATCTATATTTTCTGGACTTTTAGCAACCATTTTGCACAGATTACGGTGCCTGCATAAGCCTCACTGCAGTTTGCATTTTTTCCCACAAGCACACACCCCTCTTCCTAATATTCCTGTTTCTTTTTAAAATAAAGTTCCCTAGAGCCAAAATCCTCCTGCTGCCCTGTGTGCACAGAGTTTGCATTTTCTCCCTGTGTACTCCGGTTTCCTCCTCCGGTGCAAAGACATGAGCTATAAGTTTATTGGCATTTCCAAATTGTCTGTAGTGTGAGAATGTGTGTGTGACTGTGCCCTGCGATGCCCTGATTTCCCATCCAGGGTATCCCCTGCCTTGTGCCAAGAGTACCCTGGGATAGGCTCCCCGCAACCCTGTGAAGGATAACCAGTACAGAAAACAGATGGATGGCTGGGTTATCTGTATCAATATTGCTGAATAAAACAATCAGCAAGATAACACTGATATAAGCCCTGACCCCGGATACCAAATTCCTGTTAATGCTGATCTTAAGCAAGTACCTAAATCTATGTCAGTCTATCGATCTCTCTGTCTGTCTATCTATCTATCTATCTATCTATCTATCTATCTATCTGATTTTCTACTTATCCCTCTGTCTGACTGTCAGTCCCTCTGTCTGTCTACCTGTCTCACTGTCAGTCCCTCTGTCTGTCTGCCTGTTTCACTGTCAGTCCCTCTGTTTATCTGACTTGCCCTCTGCTCCTCAACTTATTTGTCTGTCTGTTTACTGGTCTCTCTGTCTGTCTGCCTGTCTCACTGTCAGTCCCTCTGTCTGTCTGCCTGTCTCACTATCAGTCCCTCTGTCAGCCTGTCTCACTGTCAGTCCCTCTCTTTGTCCACCTGTCTATCTCCACTCTGAATTAAGAGGTTAAAAATCTGTTTCTACTTTGCATTCCTTTCCTTCATATTTTTGCTCGTTTTTATTTCTCTCTCTCTCTCTCTCTCTCTCTCTCTCTCTCTCTCTCTCTCTCTCTCTCTCTCTCTCTCTCTCTCTTTCTGTCTGTCTGTCTGTCTGTCTGTCTGTCTGTCTGTCTGTAAAAGTAAAGTTCAGCATGGACGTGTCTCTCAGTTTCCCTCTCGATCTAATTACTCGCTGTTCTACTCCTCTGTCCTCTCAGTGTATAAAGCGACATCACACTTAAAGGCAGACGCCTGGAGCAGTCTTCAATAAGCTGAGCAAGGCTGAGTCAGTGAAAAAGCTCTCAGACTCTATTCATTAAACAGCAGCGGGCCAATCGGGCCGAGACGAGACTCACTCACTTTCCTTTTCTTCCACTGAACAGAAACACAGAGAGAAATAAACACAGGTCACTCTACACACTCACACTTCATTCCTGATTGATAAAAGTGTGTGTTACGGGTGTAACGCAATGTCAGTCTCTGTATCTGTATTATCTGTATTTGGATTTAAACCCACAGTGGGCGTGACACAAGTCAGAAGTGTTTTATGAATTAAATACTGTCAGCAGTGTCAGCATGGTGTGTGTGTGTGTATGTGTGTGTTCTGGCTCTGACAGTTCCTCAACCACAGCTGCATCACTCTAGGTCATAATCGATCTCAAATGTTTTATTAATTCTGCTCACATTTTTATGTTTGCACCTGGCCACAATATTTTTAACAAATTTAGTTGGTTTTGTTTCCCAAAATATAAACAAACCAGGCAGTTACTAAGGATGAACACATAGTCTGTGATTGTCCCATGAGCTCCATATCTGACCCACATGAATTTAAAAACCTCCCTGACTTTTTTTTGTGGACCCACAGGATCCCACAGGATTTTTGCCTGCTTGTCTCCACCAGATGTCCCGTGTGAGAAAATGTCCATATTACGCCACATCTGTTTAGAACATATTATCCATTCATTGTTCATTTGTTCTCAGTTACATTTCCCAGATGTGTGTGGAACTGGGGAAAACTGGGAAAAACAGTGTTGAGGGAGATTATTTAAATATATATATATATATATATATATATATATATATATATATATATATATATATATATATATATATTTATATATATATATATATATATATATATATATATATATATATATATATATATATATATATATGGATGACAAGGTAGATTTCCATGTTGGCTTATAACGCTTGGACACCTGCATGACACAGTGTGGTGCAAAATGCTACAACATTCCTGTGTTCCAGTTTATTCAACACCTAAAGGTGGAGCTGATTGTGATTTCCGGCCACATGTGGTTAAAGGTGCTGTATCTTGGTCAGGATCTCAGTGTGAGGAACACACTGGATGGGACACCTCGCATACTGTACACATTCACACCTAGGGGCTAAATGTAGCCAGTCCACCTACCAGCAGGCTTTTAGGATGCGGGAGAAAACCAGAGAACCCAGAGGAAAATCACACAGACACGAGAACACAAGCTCAGGATCAAACTGGGAACCGTGAAGCAGCAACATTAGCCACTGCAAAACCCTGCCACCCCTCGCTAGATAGTCCATTTCTTTAATAAATGTGACCAAGAAGCACCTACTTTCACAAAAAGAATCTGTTTGATTGACATGGCCGACAACCAATCACATGCAACTTTATCTCATTTACTCACCACTACTTAGAAACAAGACTACAGGATTCTGTAAACTTGAAAAAAATTCACTGTCATATAAAACACACACACAAACACACACACACAAACACAGAGTGCAGGTCTCTTACAATAAGACTCTTTCTCAAGAGACACAGAGGTGGCAGAAAAGGCGTGTGCGTGTTATTTGTCAAGTGCTCTCATGCACTCAAAAACCACACAGAGTGACATTTACAGAGTGTGTGTTTGTATGTGTGTGTGTGTGTGTGCGAGAGAGAGTGAGAGAGAGAGAGAGAGAGAGAGACTGAATTCATAGTAAAACATTGAAACTGTATGAGATGTCCACCTACGCCCCCTGCAGGACATGCGAAGGAGATGCAGAAACAGTTCTTAAGGTCAATTCCAAATAAGGAACTGTGAAACCATCCTGTTATAATAGAATACTGAATTGGATGGTGTTGATCAGTTTCCTATAAGAGCACATCCACAAGTGGGTTTTTTTTCTTTTCCTTTACAACCACAGCAACTTGCCAACAATTGCATATTTTTAATCTGAATTAAACAGTGGCACATCATAGTGATCTGTTTATAGTTACATTTAATGTTGTGTAACGTCTGTGGAACAAGTTAGTTCTTGGTCTCTCTTACATTACACCAGCATCCCTTTATGCTCTCTCTCTTAAAGTTAATAAAGTATAGAAAGAATATATCGTCTGTCCTGAAGATGTTGGAAAACTTAAAGTTACAGCTTTACCTCTGACTGTTACACAGCGCTGTCACTGGAGCGTGTGTGTGTGTGTGTGTGTGTGTGTGTGTGTGTGTGTGTGTGTGTGTGTGTGTGTGTGTGTGTGTGTGTGTGTGTGTGTTTGCCAAGGTCAGGAGGAAGAGCAAGGCTAACGAGGTGTAAAGGAAAGAGTGTGTCCTGAGCTCCCTCAGCACCTGGGGACACTCAACCCTCTCCTCTAACTCTGACACACTCATACAAACACATACACACACACACACACACACACACACACACACACACACACACACACACACACACACACACACATATTTAACTTGAACACTCCACTCAACCTTACTTTACCTTTATAATGAAAACGGTAAGGGTGTGTGATACAGTGATCATGTAGTTTTTAATATTGAAACTATTAAAATGTATTGGAGGCCGTAACGCAACGTAACGCAACATAAGAAAAGAAACAAAGAAACAAAAAGAAACTGTATCCTTACAAAAATCGTATTATTATTGTGGAGTAATGAATGTCATAGTTTTGTATGAGTCCATTAAACATCCCCACTATCTGATGTTCTGCACAGAAGGTAAAACACAGCACAGAACCGTGTGTAAATCAGTCATTAGTGTTATCCACGTCGCTCCTTTTCCCCTGAAGTTTGAACCGCTGTAGAGAAACTGTTCCAGTGCTGGAACTGCTGCCAGACTCAGGTGGATCGACTTTGGCAAATCAGATAGATGTGGTGACCGTTATGGAAAAAGTGGACTCTCTCTGTATCTGTGTGTTTCTTCCCCACTGGATCATCTGCCATTTCCATTTTAATCAACTCATCATCTCTCACCTTGCTGCCAATCGCTCTTCAGGTCACACTCTCGTGTTTGTGTTTCAAATTGACGTAGTACATCTTTCTAGACGTTTTATATTCTCAGGGCTTTTTTTTTAAGACAGACCAGTCACTCCTGGTATCATTCGTACACTTATAATTGATAATAAATATTCCTGTTTCCTTATTTCCTGTGATTAGTAGCGTTAGATCCTCAAGCAAAGTACTTAATAACTACATACGCAGATATACTGTAAGCAGTCATCTATATCAGACTAATTATGGTTACTGGCATTAGGTCTCAAGCCTGAACAGTCTTAAGCTGTATTCGGGCACAATTAATTTTACATGTGGAGGTGTGGTAATTATTTGCAGACTTTTTTGTGCAGAACTATAGGTGCTATAACCTCCTGTGCGTCTCAGTAGTTAAGACATTGGACTTCTGACCAGAAGGTCATGAGTTCAAGCACCAGCAAGCTACCACTGTTGGGCCCTTGAGCAAGGACCTTAAGCCTCAACTGCTCAGTTGTATAAATTAGATATATGTAAGTCGCTTTGGATAAGGGCATCTAGCAAATGCCATAAATGTAATGTAAATGAAACTGAATAGTTGAGTAAAACTACAGCACAACACCTACATTCTGGGGAGAGTACATGGTAGTCAGAGACTTTTTTTTATCAGCTTTGTCAAAGTACCCTTTATTCTTTTCCAAAAATAATTTTCTCCTCTAGTTACATTTGTGTTGTCCACAAACGTTCAGCCACGCACTGAATCATACTCGTAAACTCGGTTTTATGAACCTAAACAGGGTTCAGGTGAGGAACGCTCCATCCACATGCCAACAGAACGAATTTCCATAACCAGTGTAGCGTGCAGGCCATTTTGAAGATCTGAATGATTGACATATTGTGAGCGCAGGCATATTGTGAGTGATTAGAAACAGGTAAGCAGTTCTGGTGATGAATATTCAGCAGCACCTGTTACAAACCGAGCTCTGTCTTTGAAAAAAGTGCATGCGTGAAGCTCAGGGAGAGAGAGATAGAAAGAATCCCAGTGTTTTCTCCCAGAAGAGTAGTCAGAAACAGGAAACAGTCTGTCTGAGAGAAACCCTCTGCTGCGCCACGTTCCTCTGGTCTTCAGCAATTACCTACTGGCTAATTGCTCCATCTCCCTCTGCATTGCTACTGCTGCTGCTGCTGCTGCTGCTGATGATGATGATGATGATGAAGACGATGATGATGATTATGTTGTTTTTGATCTGCTGCCATTCTCAGTTTTGAAACTGATGTGATAACTGAAGATAAATGACACTTGAGGAGTTCAGTGTGAACTCTGAGAGTTTCATTTCTTAACATTCAAAACTGATTATTAGGAGTTAAAAGAAATATTGCTGTCACTTAAGCATAGTATTGTTCTAGTACGTTGTTGTTTCTATAGTAACGGCTCATTTACAGGGACTTATACAGTGGACGCTCCACATAAACAGATTAAAAAATGTGCAATTGTTGCTATGGTGAAGTTTTCTTTCAGTAAGGAGATGTTTATTTAACATTTATGGAAGGAGTCTCCAGTGTCAGCGCATTGTAAACAGTCAGAGGTAAAGCTGTAATTTCTTTTCCGACATCTTCAGGACAGAGGAGTTTACACTTTGCGGTGTCTCGGTAACATGACAAGCTGCAAAGCGAACGTACATGCTTTTTGTGTTTGATATGAGAAGTCCTACCATTCGTTAAATGTTTAGTGTACAAACTGTGACAATCATATGATCGTGTTCCTTAAATTCACTTACAGCAGAAATACACAAGCCCTTCGCCCTTAGGCAGTCTTATCTCCTTTTATCTCTCTCTATACTTTCTATTTATTACCCAATTTCCCTCCTTCTTTCACAATCTTACATTCTCATCATCTTTAGCACTCTTCCTAAATTTCCATCCCTTTGGCGCTCGCTCTCGCTCTCTTGCTCGCTCTCTCTCTCTCTCTCTCTCTCTCTCTCTCTCTCTCTCTCTCTCCTGACTTTTCTATGGCCACTGAGTGCTGTAATCGAGTCTGTCAGCCACAGGGTTGCTTTTCTAAATGAATATGCTCTGAGAATGAAGTTTTCCAAATTCTTTGAGCAAAAACAGTGGCAGTTTATTATCAGTGCATTGTAATCCAATATGTTTGAAATATTTTGTGCCTATTTTCAGTTTGCTATTTAATTAAAGGTCTTGGGGGGGGGGGGGGGGGGGGGCACACCTCAAAGTGGTTCTGAAATTAGCACATATATAAAAAGGCTCATTTAGAGAAGAAACTGGGAATGTTGACGTCCAACTTTTTAGATTTCTTACATAGTAAAGTCATTTAAGATTATTACTTTTTACATTGTACAAGATACCCATAAAAATCTTGGCTGAATTCTATAACAGACTGTGTGATAATGGGCATTCTCATTGACAGATTATACAATGAAGATCCTCTAATGACAGACCTGTAATTAAAGAAACTCAATCAAAGTGATCTGGAAGTCAGGTTTGCATAAACCTAAACATTCTTCAGAGTGATATTTTCTGTCCATTTGCATGTTTCATTTAAGTTTCTGCATCAATACCGTATTTGTATTTGTCAATTGTCTTTGGTCGCAATCACACTAAATCAGTCACTGATAAGTGCATCGTATCATGTTTCCTAAGAACACTGACCTCAAGATTTTTTTCTATGTAGTGAGCAAAATCTTCCTGAAAAGCTGCCTTCTTCCAGAAGTTTGTGCGAGCTGTAATATGTCCCTAGCTGCAGGCCTTTGACCCACATGAGGACATACTCCTGACTGTAACAGAGTAGAGAGCAGAGCGGAGAGAGATGTTGAAGAAGAAGAAGAAGAAGAAGAAGAAGAAAAAAACAGATTCTCAGTTCCAGGTTAAACTGCTTCTTTTTGACAGTTTCCATAACAACTATTAAAGCTGTTTCTACATCCATAACTACAGCAGTATTTTAGCTCATTAACTGAGGTGTGCTCAGAGTCCATACAGGAAATAGGCAGGAGGAAAAGCAGGAGTTGTTTAACTTTATACTTTATATTTATTTAATAGGCATTTTTTTTGTCTTGTTAACTACTAGAGAGAGAAAACAATAAGATGGTGAGGGAACAACAGTTAATAACTGCTATAATGAATGTGATAACAGGTACGTTACTCATAAGTTCCTGTTTACACAATTGCACTATTTTGACTATATAGTGTTTGTCACGTCAATGCTGGATGTGGCATTGCTTCCCAGATCGTGTAACAAAGAGCAGCCTACCAACACTGAATACAACACCCAGAGTACTAGGCAGCCTACAAAGATGGCCGATGCGGACTACCAACCATCCATCAAGAACTCTCTCACGTTTATGTTCACGTTCACAGTCATTCTGATTGGACCTGAGCTCAATCTCACACACACAGCTCCTGTTGAAGTTATGCCATTGTGATTACCACGTTGTATGTGGTTACCAAGGGCCCTTTGGTGTCTCCAAAAGGTGATTTTTGGTAAAACGCATGGATATGCAATTTGAAAAACGTGAAAAATATAAATTTTATTGGTATTCTTATCAAATTTGGACTAGGGAAGGCTGCTTGCTGTAGTTCAGTTGTGTTTTCCAGCTAATAGCTCCAAGCTGTAGTCATCTGCAGGCATGCAAAAAAAAAAATCAGGCAGAAAAAAAACCTGTCTATATCAGTTTGTTCAAACTTCTATTACTCAATACTGTCTGGGTTATGTATGTAACCCTGTTCCCTGAGAAGGGAATGAGATGTTGTGTTTAGCATAACAGTATGGGAGCGCCCTTGCGCACATGACCGGTATCTGAAGCTTGTGTAAAATCATGCCTCTATTTATAGGCCTGCCATGATTAGGTGACATGGCAATTAAGCATGTTGCGTGTTATAAATATGGCACCTGTGAACTGCGCCGTCAGTCTCTATTATCTGAAGCGAAGACGCAATTCTCAGGCCTGCCCTGGTATGACAAAGCTACGCAACGTCTCTTTCCCTTCTCAGGGAACATGGTTACATGCGTTAACCAGACGTTCACTCTCAAAGGGAACTTGACGTTGCGTTTAGCATAACAGTATGGGAACGAGAATGCACACTCCATCATACCAAGGGTACGGCCTGTTCAAAAAGACATAAGCCCAAGGGTCACTGCCAAACACTCGAGCCCAGGGCAGAATGAATATCAAGGCTGTAATAATGAATGAATGTGTGTGGTGTAGACCACCTTGCAGCAGCACACACCTCCTGTAAGGATACCCATTTGGACAAAGCCTTCGAGGAGGTGACCGCCCTAGTGGAATGAGCCCTTATGCCCAGAGATGTGGCTAGACCGGGCACCTCATAAGCAATAGAGACTGCGTCCACTATCCAATTAGAGATGCACTGCTTTCACACAGCATCACCTCTACTCTCTAAATCAGACCAGCAGCTGCTCCGACTTACGCCACTGGCCGGAGTGTAAAAACAGAGAGCCCTTACTGGACACAGCAGGTATATTTTCTCTTGTTCCGGTGTGAGGAACAGAGGAGGGCAGAAAGCCTGCAACATCACAGGGTGGGCAGCCGATATATGCACTTTAGGAATATAATCCAGCCTAGGATACAAGAAGGCCTTGGCTAATCCAGGGCAAAGTCAAGGCAGGAAGGGGCAACAGAGAGAGATTGTAGATCTCCTATTCGCTTCATGTCTGAGACCCTGCTGAGATGTCTGAGATGTCAGGGCCAGCAGAAGAGCTTCTTTTAGAGTCAGAAGCTTATCCGAGGCTGACTAAGGGTGCAAATGGGGCCCCTGACAGACCTTCCAGGACCACACAAAGGTTCCAGGAAGGTATGCGTGGCCTGCAGATGGGCCTCAACCGCCTGACACCACGCATGAACCTCGAAGTTAGAGGATGTTGCCCCACAGAGGCTCCTTCAACAGGGGCACGGCTAGCCGAAATGGCGGCCACATAAACCCTGATTGTAGAAGGAGCCAACTCCGCTGAGAAACGTCCTTGTAAGAATTACAGGACTGTAGCTATTGCGTAGTTCACAGGGTCTAGCTGACGTTCCTCATACCACAAGACAAAAAGCTGACACTCAAGTGCATCCAATTTCCTTGTGGATGGTGCTCTAGCATTTAACATGGTCTCTACAACCTCAGTTGTGGGACCAGAATTTATGAGCTGGTGCCCCTCAAGGGCAAGACCCACAGTTTCCATAGTTCTGGCCAAAGGTGATAAATTAGCCCTCCGGTTTGAGACAGTAGATCCCTGCAGATGGGAATCTCCCAAGGAGTGCCATTAAACAGGGATATTATCTCCGAGAACCATATTCAAGCTGGCCAATAAGGTGCTACTAGCAGGAGATGTAGATGGTCTTGGCAAACTCTCGCTAGAACTTGTGGGAGCAGAGCAATCGAGGGAAAAACATATAGACGTGACCTCGGCCACATGTGCACCATGGCGTCCAGCCCCAATGGTGCGGGAGGAGTGAGGGCGAACCACAGCGGGCAGTGTGTTGTCTCCTCTGAACGAACACATCCACTTCCACTTGTTCAAACCTCTACCATATGGACTCCACCACTTGTGGATGGAGCCTCCAACTCCCGGGGCTTCAGCCCCTGCCTCGACAAGATGTCTGCCCCTACATTCCGGCTGCCCGGAATGTACATTGCACTCACTGACAAGAACTTTGCCTGTGCCCAGAGAAGGATTAGTTTTGCCTGCCTGAACAGGATGAAACCCCAGACTTTTCAGCCACCACTGAAACGGTCTCATGGCAAAGAGACCCAACGGTATGACATTGGCTGCTGCTGCCATAAGGCCCAATAGTCTCTCGTAGAGACTGGAGGGGATGCCGATCTGGCTCAATGTTGATAGGATCAATCCTATGCATGTTGGGGATGGCAATGCCCTCATTGTAGTATAATCCCATATTACCCCTACAAAAGTTGTCCTCTGCACTGGAAAAGCATGCTTTTCTTGAGGTTCAACCTGAGCCCCAAGCTCCTCATGTGGGCGAGAACAACATGTCAATGTTGAAGTGCCAGTTCCCTGCTATTCTTGCTAGAATTAACCACTCGTCCAGGTAGTTTAGTACATGAATGCCCTGGAGTCGGATGGGAACCAGAGCAGCATCCATGCACTTTGTGAAGGTGCAAGGGGATAAAGCTAGCCCGAAGGGAAGAACCCGATATTGGTATGCGTTGTTTCCAAATGCAAACCTCAGGTACTTCCTGTGACTCGGCGATATTCCTATGTGGAAATATGCATCTTTCAGATCTATCGTCAAAAACCAGTCCTCGAACTGAATCTGTGGCACAATAAGTTTGTGCATCAGCATCTTGAACCTGTATGTCCAAAGAGTACAGTTCAGATGACACAGATCTAAAATTGGCCACATACTCCCTTCTTTTTTGTGGACTAAGAAATAATGGCTGTAAAAACCTCCCTCCCTTAGGGAACGGGGTACATGTTCTATGGCCCCTTTGTCCAAAAGGGATCTTACTTCCTTGGCTAACTTTGGGCTCTGCTCTGTGCTGACTACTGTGGTGAGCACAACTCTGAACCAGGGGGTCGAGCTCTGAAGTGGACCGAGTAACCCTTTTCTATGGTAGACAGAACCCATGGAGACGCATTTGGCAGTAGTTTCCACTCTGCCAGATGGTCTTTTAGTGATGTTAGCTTTTCCACATTCTGTTGGAGGGAAAGCATCAGATTTCTGTTGCCCTGTGACAGCTCGCTGACCAGAGATGGCTGAAAACATGGGATGGCCTTGGCTAGGGCAGGCCCTACAGTTGCACTGGGGGCTATCTGCCCTAACAACCTCATGTCTCCTGATACGTCACGCCATGGCCCATCAGGACCGTTCCTTCTTTGCCTGCTTTGCTTTTATGATCATTCTTAGATCAGACTGTTAGCAGGCTGCGGCTGTGGCCACCTGGTCCCCCTGGCTCTCCATGGGGGAGGCGAGCCACCACACTCGCCTTCTGTGCCTCCATTGCACTAGCACTGGAACTCGACACAACGGGGAAGGAACTTGCTGTTTGGCCTTACATTAACCACTCTGCCAAACAGGCCGGAAGGTTTAACAGGGGCATCCAGCTAGGAGTCGTTACCTTTGTCCCCAATCCTTAAGAGATTCAGGTGCCTCTCCACCACAACCAAGCTACCCATTGAACAGCCAATATGATGGGCCGTTTGTTTGGTCGACCAGAGAGATAAATCTGTGGCACGGTGCAGCTCTGCCACTTCCTCGAGCCCAATTCCCTCCCAGTATCAAGCTCACTCAGCAGATCTGCTTGGTAGGCCTACAACACTGTCATTGTATGCAGTGACCCACAAGCAAGACTCGATGCTGCATAGGCATTGAGTCACCAAGGTGGCCTTGCATGGCTTGGAAGGTAAAGATGGCCCCCCTAAATTACCTGCTGTTGATGGAGAGAGGTGGCTCGCAAGCACGTCCTCCACCTTCGGCATCGCTAGATAGCCATGCTGCTCACTCCCCATGACAGCTGAGTAATCAGACATCATAGGGTTATAATCAAGGCTAGTGTATGGTTTTCCCCAGAAGCGTGATATCTCATCATGCACTTCTGGAAAAAAGGTTTTCTTCTGTATGAAGGAGATTTATATTTATTTTCACTGGAGAGGAAGCGCTCATCCAGTCTGCTACGAGCCAATTCCTCTTCCCTGGCCCAGTCTATATTCAACTTTTCAATTGCCCTAATAATCACCTCAAGCAGCTCTTTATATGCTTGAGAGCTGCCCTCAGTTATTGGTGCAGTGGTGCCCTCTACCAACTCCTCTGAGTCAGCGAGGGTGTTTTGGCTTTCCATTGGGGAAGGAGGAGTCGCGATGCGAGTCAGGCGGAGACCCGGAAGACAGAGCAAGAGATAGAGCAGCGCTCATCTCTGGCTCCTCTTCCAAATCCACACGAGATCCCCAGAACCTGAGCCGGCTGCCTGCCTCGGTAGAAGCCAGCCCAGATCCGCGAGCCTCTGAAACCCAACTCCCTTCGGACAAGTAGAGAGCGAGTTGCGCGCGGAGCTGCCTAATCGTGAAACGTTCACAATGCTGACAGTCAGCCCCTTCAAGGGCTGCCGTCGCATGCTCCACATCTAAACACTTCACACAGAAAGCGTGTCCATCTCCTCCCGTGATGAAGCAGGAGCAAGCCGTAACACACTTTCTGAATTCTCTCTCGCTCATTCTTTCTTTCTCTTTTCATTTCTTTTAGAAAGGGGTAGAAATGTTTAGAGATGTGAGAAAATATAGGGGAGAAATGAAGCATTTTTTGTCGCAAAAACAACCGACATGCAGTCTCGCAGAAGTTAATAAGGCTGACGGTGCGGTTCACAGGTGACATATTTACATTTCACATCACATGATGCGCTTAATTGCCACGTCACCTGATCATGGCAGGCCTATAAATTGAGGCATGATTTTACACAAGCTTCAGATATCGGTCACGAGCACAAGGGCACTCCCATACTGTTATGCTAAACGCAACGTTGAGTTCCCTTTGAAAGAGAACAAATGGTTTATGAACAACTTTAATTTTACTTTGGGTATGTCTTGGATAGGCATTTGAGGCTTTATTTACAGGAACTTTATGAGGACATAAGGACCCTAATTCCATTAGTTTATTGAGAAGTTACATCCGCTGTCACGTACATGTGTATACCAAGTCTTCTGATTCTATCCTGTGATGTTATGACTGTATTTATAGTTTACGGTTTATGTCTTTGTCTCTTGCCCAAGTTACTTTGTTTGCACATTGCCTTACTTCTGCCTGTTTGATACTTTTGATTCTGCTTCTAGATTTGGATTTGTTTGCTGTAGTTTTAATAAAGCAACTTACCTTCAACTGTCACCATTAGCGCTGCCTGACAGAATACTTCACCTACACATGGAGACAGCAGGTTTTCAATAGTGGCAACAGGCTCTGTGTCAGTGAGCAACACCACAAGATTGCTATGATCAACACACAGCCAGAGGAGCTTACCAGTTAAATTCAATTCAATTTTATTTGTATAGCACTTTTTACAATGGACAGTGTCTCAAAGCAGTTTTACAGAAATATATAAACACGGGATACAGATTTTAGATGTGTGAATTTATGGGCAGATCTGGAGAGCAGAAAGGATCAGGATCTCTTGTATCTCTATAAAATCGTGTGGCTCGACAGAAGGAGAGAAGGAAAGAAAAGATTGTTAGGACTGTGCTTTGCATAACAGAAGTCTACTCATGATAGGCTTGAGCAAACAAATAGGTTTTAAGCCTAGACTTAACCACTGAGACTGTGTCTGAGTCCCGAACACTAATTGGAAGACTGTTCCATAACAGTGGGGCTCTATAAGAGAAAGCTCTTCTCCCTGCTGTAGCCTTTGCTATTCGAGGTACCATCAAATAGCCTGCCCCTTTTGATCTAAGTTGGCATGGCGGATCATAGAAAACCAAAAGTTTGTTTAGATACTGTGGCGCGAGACCGTTTAGTGCTTTCTAAGTCAATAATAGTATTTTATAATTAATGCATGATTTCACTGGGAGCCAATGCAGTGTTGATAAGATCAGGGTGATGTGGTCATATCTTCTGGTTCTAGTTAGGACTCTAGCAGCTGCATTCTGAACTAACTGGAGTTTGTTTATGCTACTACTGGAACATCCAGACAGTATGGCATTACGATAATCTAGTCTAGAGGTGACGAAAGCATAAACTAGAAACCAGCTCACTGACACCCACGGTAGTTTTTTACCATTCTCTAGAGGGTAAAGAAGTGGGTGATCAACTCCTCACGCTCAATGCCACCAGAGCTTCATGGAATGATGCTGGCAGCAGCTGGAGGAACCAGTGCTCAACGCAGCATACTGGCAGGGATTAAATCAGAATATTCTCACTGAACCTGCATGCCATGATGGCCAAACCTCATTAGACTCCCTCATCTACTTCTTCATCCTTCTTAACCAACTGTTGAAGAGCCGGAAGGGAAAACCCAAAATTAATCCCATCACCAACGTCCAAGCATCTGAGCATATGCAGCTACGACAAGCCAAGTTGACAGATATGGAAAACCAAAGGCATCACAAACACGAACTGTGCTTTTACTGTGGCAGAATCCAACATCAAATAAGAATGTGCCCAGTCTGCCCTAAGGCCCTCAAAGGCACCTCTAAGCGAGTCTATCAGCCTTCTTTCTCCAACATGGTAAGTATTCCAAATGTGGTGGAAGGCAATGTACAACCGCCTTGTAGGGGAATTATTCAACACTTAACTAAGGAAGACTGAGTTAGCAACATGAGCCTAGTCCCCCCCACCCAATGCTTTTAGTCTCTGTACAATTTGTGGTTGTATGTTGGTACCTATCGTGTTGCTACATAGTGATGAGGTGAGGTGGGCTTCAGGATTTGTTCTGTAGCACGGCAGCCCCCTGAAGTGTGTGTATAGATAACAACGTAAGTACAGTTAACTACAAGCACCCACCCTCCCCAGATCTAACAGGATAGATATAGCATTGATATTTTCAGATTAACTAACAAAGGCGTTTATTCACTCAGGGCGAGTTATAACTAGTTTTCCGTTACTTTTCTTCACAAGAGTGAATTTGTGACACAGTAAAATTGAAGAAACAAAAATAATTAAAATAAAGTCTGACTATTTCAATTTAACTGTAAACAAACAAAACAACAATTGGTCAGGGTTCCTCTTTGACCGCGCTGAAGTAATTCACGAGAGTCAGTTCAGCTCAAAATAGAAACAAAAAGTCACTTCCAAATCCAACAGGATGCTATTCAGTCCAATCACGTGTCAGAATGTTCATAAACACATAGGAAAAGTATATGAATACTTTTTAGAAAAAGTCGCTGGTCATGGATCCATGAATAAAGTTTTTCAACTCAACCGTTTGGTTTTTATCCCTTAGAAAGAAAACACGATGACTTGCTTACCAATGTTCAGTTGAAAATGGGAAGCATAATGTACATCACCACTCTTATATCTTGGATGAGGCACTGAATGAAGTCCAGCAGATGGTATGGTAATGTCTCTTCACTCAATGACCTTTAGTGATTGTGCTCACGCTCAAGGCTGTAGCTTGATCCAGCGAGGCAGCAATCCCGGCTTACGGAGATCCAATTGAGAAGACGGACAACACACGACCCTATCCGATAAGTCAGCCAAGTCTTCTCACACATTAAGCAATGGCATCCCTTACGCTTTAAGCTCGTTTGAACAAGCATAACAAAACTGTATGTGAAACATAAAAAAACACAGGAGTATTTGACTCCACCTGCAAATAACTCAATAAGCACTAACAGACCTATTTCCCCAGTGCACACACAAACACGAAGGAAAGCCTTCGTTGCATTCTATAACAGACTCGTTAAAGACAAATGGATTTTTAGAAACAACGTAATGTGGCTCTGGAATACGTCACGGGTTTAAACTTAACTTTTTACCGTTAAAAGATACCCTAAGTTAATTCTTCAGCTCAACTCTCACCGCTGCTCTAATTCTCTCTATCTCACCATGCACAAAATGGCGGTGCTCACGTCAACGTAATATCAAAATAAAAGTCTTTACTGAATAGACTTTGTAGGCTCCCCTATACAAAGATTTCACACCAGAATTTTTCCATACCCATGCAGAAACTCAGACACACAGAAAGTCTTTCTACTATTTCAGTGTTGACTGACTCTGGAGTGGCTGGCAACTTCATTGACAGCTCCTTCATCTCAAGATTAAATCTACCAACCCAGCCATTCCACAACCCCCGGCAGATAGAAGCATTGGATGGTGGACCTATCAGAGAAGGGTCCAAAATCCATTGCATAGTGCCCATCCTTCTCTGAGTCAGTGCTTTCCATCAGGAGCAAATCTCCCTCCTAGTCACCATCACTAAGAAATTTCCCATTGTGTTCAGATTCCCCTGCATGCACACTGGTCCGAGAGATAAATCATCCGTGAGTCATGGTACTGCCTTAACCACAGGTCCCTACCCCAATTGCAGTGTAAATTTCAGTTAAGAGTTCAAGTACTGTTATCTTCTGCCTCTGGTCCCTGCCATACTGGAACAACTCAGAGAGGCTAAAATCTTTACCAAACTCAACCTGCACAGTGCCTACAATCTCATCTCTATCCTTGAGGGCAATGAGTGGAAAACAGCCTTTAGCACCACTTCTGGCCACTTCTAGTATTTCACCATGTGGGCTTTCTTGAGCTACAGCAGCATTGCACTGCCTCATGAAGGGCGTTCTCCTATCTTGAAGCACCCACATCCATCCAGGCCCTTATGGTTATTTACATGACTGAGGTTTGGCCTAAGCTTCACCCAGTGGCTTTCTTTTCTAAGAAATTTTCCCTGGTTGAATGAAACTATGACATAGGCAATTGAGAACTCCTTGCGGTAAAACTGGCCTTGGAGGAATACCATCACTGGCTGGAGGGAACCCAACACCCATTCGTGATATAAACGGACCACAAGAATCTAGAATACATCAAGACTGCTAAAAGGTTCAACTCACATCATCAAGGTGACATTGTTCATCTAAAGATTTGAATTTTCCCTTTCCTTTCATCCAGGACCAAAAAACATCAAAGGAGACGCCCTCTCGTGCATTAGGTTACTAACCTCCCCATTCCCAGGGAAAACCAACCCCACTGATTCTTTTGCAGTCGACGTATGGTTCAAGCTGAGTGAGAAAGTGTGGGAGGTTGTACACCAATACCTGGAACAAATGTCACAGGAACCAAAACTTTTCAGACAGACGATGAGATGCCATGCCACAAAATGAACCCAGGATATAGTGTGGCTCTCTAGTAAAGATATCCAAGTCACACAGATGCAAAAAGCTGATGCCTCGCTACATAAGACCATTCATGAGTTCTTCAAAGGATCAATGAGGTTACCTACAAGCTTGATCTACCACTCCACTGATGCCTTGCACCATCATTTCATGTCTCCAAGCTCAAACCCCAGGCCCCATAGCTGAAAGTATCCCTCCCTCCACACCCCCAGCTTCTCTAGACATTGAAGGGCAACCAGTGAACATTGTCAGAGATCCCTGATACCTGCTGAAGAGGGCAAGCTCAATACTTCATCAAGTGGGAGGGCTATGGACCTGAGAAAAGGGGCTGGATCCCAGAACAGGATGTTCTTGACCCACTGCTGTGCTAAGAATATCAGGCCAAACACCCAAACAAACCAGGTATTTGAGTGACTTTTTTGTGGACGTTCCACAATTGTTTTTTTTTTTTTTTTTTACATTTATTTATAAATTAAAAATTGTAATTATTGGCAAGTTGCTGTGGTATAAAAGGAATGAAACACTTTGGTACATGTTATTATAAGAAAATAATCAACTTTGATGTGCTAGCAGTAACCATCACTATTTATTTTGCTTAAACACAGTGGTTTATTCCTTTTTTGTGACAAACCTGTTGAGGAACAACTTTAATGATATTAAATAAGAAAAACAAAACACAAAGAGATAAGGTAAGAGAAGAACTTAGACGGAGGTTTAAAGAGAGAGAGAGAGGAGGCACTGTTATTGTAATTAGGACTATCATTTGGAGTAATTAGTGACATGTTCATCGCCACTGGCTGCTGAGCCATTTTCACCTTGAGAGATAGAAAAAAAGAGGGCCCTAGTGATTGGAGACGGGAACTTGCTTTCCTCCATCTTTCCAATAGTTTTTGTGTTCTTTATTATATGTGCCTGGAGGGCTATAACCCTGTGAATCCTCGCTTCAAGTTACAAAGTCACCATTATTACATTATTACCCTGGGCCATACCATAAACCTTTATCAGCATGCAGCACTGGGACATACCATAACCGTCCTTCCTCACCTCTCTGGGGGCTTCAAACAACACTCCATTTAAAAATGGTGCATTTTACCAGCATCTGAAAGTGACCTTGTAACAAAGTCGAGCCCTCACACACTTCCATCCCTCAACTGATTGTGTTATTATGTTATTACAGGAGAAGAAAGAGGAGAGATTCAATTTGTATTTTTGCTGAGTATTGAAACTTGATAAGGTTGATTTGAGGGTCATACAGTCTGCACCTCCTACAGAAAACAAAAATAAATACAAATATTTATTATATTTATTTATTAACACTAGCAAGTGATTATACTCAGCTTTTACTTACTTAATATATTAATTACTTCTAACATTTCTAAACAACATTATATAAACATATACGTGAACACAACGTAGATATTTGGTTCTTTAAAAATTTTGTTGTATCGCAAAATGTTATTTTAATGACTAAAGTGATATTAAATTAACAATGCTATTTCTTTGATATGATTACTATCCTAAGCAGATTGGAAAATGTCTCAAACTCATTACTAGTTGGGCTCAAGGTTAGACTCAGTGGAAGGCTGTAGTGTATTAAAGAGCCTTCCAGGATTTCACTGCTTAAACAGCTGTTATACTTTATTGTTCCTACCGGAACTTGGTGTGATGAGATTACAGAGTGCTTCATTGGGGTCAAACACACACTCTTAACAGCCCCATGTTCAGATTCTTTCTCTGAGAGATTTCTGGAGATCTGGTTTGAAAAGAAGCAGTGGGGATTTCAAGAACATCAGGAAATTATGTCAATATTTCCATACAGTGGGGTAAATAGATATTGAAAGCGTCAAACTTTTTTTTTAGTAAATATATTTCCACTGTTGCTATCCACATGAAATTTTCACCAGACATCAGAATTAACTCAAGAAATCCACACATTAAAGTCCATAAATGAAGTTATGAGTGATAAAGTGAAATGACACAGGAAAAAAGTATTGAACACTCTAACTGAAATTTATTTAATACTTAGTGGAGAAGTCTTTGTTCGTAATGACAGCGTCAAGACGTTTCCTGTATGAGGAAATTAATAGCCCAAGTATTCAGGTGTGATTTTGGCCCATTCTTCTAAACATATTGTCTTTAAATCTTGTGCAACTGGATTCAAGTCAGGTGATTGACTGGGCCATTCTAAAGCCTTGATTTTTTTTTCTCTGAAACCTATTCAGAGTTTCCTTTGCTGTATGCTTTGGATCGATGTCCTGCTGGAAGGTGCACCCATGTCTCATGTTCATCATCCTGGTGGATGGCAGCAGATTCTTCTGAAGAATCTCTCAGTAAAGGGCTCCATTCAGCATTCCTTCCATTTATTAAATGCCAGTACCATGTGATGAAAAACATACTTCTACCTCCAAACTTCACTGTTGGTATAGTGTTTTTAGGGTGATGTGCAGTGCCATTTCTTCTCAAACCATGGTGTGTAGTATGACAGCCAAAAATTTAAATTTTGCTCTCGTCTGACCAGACTACACTCTCCCAGTATTTCATAGGCTTGTCCAAATGAGTTGTGGCAAACTTTAAACGAACGTCAACATGCTTTTTCTTTGTTATGGAGTCTTGCGGGATGAGCAAGAGCGGTGGAGTGCATTGCCTATTGTTTTCTCCATGACGATGGCACCTGCTGCCTTACCTTCCCTTGGAGAACTGATTTTTCTTAGCGTGTTCAATACTTTTTTACCATGTCATTCCACTTTATTACACATAACATTATTCATGGACGATAATGTTGTGAATTCTTTATATTTGTGGATTTTTTGAGTTAATTCTGATGTTTGGTCAAAATTTCATGTGAATAACCTCAGTATAAATATATTTACTGAAAAATGTTGACGTGTTCAATATATATTTCCCCCACTTTACACCACAAAACTATTGTTTTCTTCTACTGAATGTTGAATGCTTGTTCTTGTTGTTGTTGTTGTTGTTTAATATATAAATATTATACAGCTTTATGCTACTTAATTATACACAAGAGGACATACACAAAGTAAATATTTGTCATAATGCTATATTTGTGGTAAAACCTTTTAAAAAAGGATTGCTCCCTTGTGGCACTGTGAAGAATTTGTTCAGTTTTCTTGAGTGGTAAACACTATAGATAATATCATTCTCTCTCTTTCTTCCTTTTGCAGCTTTTTAGCTAAGCCTCAAGATAGATCAACAAAGATGACATACGCAAATGATACAAATCAGAAAGTATTCTCATCTGCCCTTTGATCACATTTCTTTTTGTCCTTCTGAACGTTCTCCTCTTCAGTTGATTGAGCATATTCCATTCACTTCTACTCCAGCCATCTGTGAGCAGTTCCCCTGGTACATCCTGTCACCTTTTACCTCCCTTCTGCTCGGCTGCGTCTTCACATTCTGCTCATCATGTGAACGTCTTGCATGTGTTTATCTCTTTCTCCTTTATTTGAGGTCATTCTGTTGTTGAAGGAAACCCCCATCATCCCTCGCCTCAACTGTACCCTTTAAGCAAACAGATCAATCACTACCTGTTTTCCTCTCTGTCACTTTTTCACCTTTTTCCTTAGCTAAAAATAAAGCTTCAAACCCTTGTTCAATCTCTCTGCTGCTCTCAGCCAGTCACCACTGACGTTTACCCTCTGACTTTGGGTTCCATAAATGGTTGTATGGGTGTGTTGACTTGTTTTCTGCTCAGTAGAACCTTTGTAAACATACAAGACTTGGAAAAAACCCCATGCAGATGATCTCTTACCTCTAATGTGACTGAAAGCAGGAGGTACGTTAGCAGCAGGAAAGCTCAGTGGATGATCTACACACTTCAAAATCTCAATGAATCTGTGGCGTTGCTTATTGGTTGTACTGGACCTGAAACAAAAACAAACGAAAGTAAAACAAAGCCCTTCATATATTGGGTTTCAGAGAAAGTGTGGCTTTGTAAATTGTCCAACTTATCTTTCGAAACATTCTAAAAATGAGGAGAATATGGTGTGCATAAAAAGGGAAGGCATTGTTTAATATTGATAATTGTGCCATAGTAGTTGTTGATTTAAATGGTGCACTTATATAGCACTTTTATCCAAAGCGCTTTACACTGTGTCTCATTCACCCATTCACACAAACACTCACACACCAATGGTAGCAGAGCTGCCATGCAAGGAGCCAACTTGCCATCAGGAGCAACTTGGGGTTCAGTGTCTTGCCCAAGGACACTTTGGCATGTGGAGTCATGTGGGCCAGGAATCGAACCGCCAACCCTACGATTAGTGGACAACCCGCGCTACCACCTGATCCACAGCCGCCCATTTATTTTCTATGTTTATTTTCTGTAACTGCATGGCTGTTCCTTCTAATATGTTATTGTTTCTATAGTAACAGGTAATTCACAGGGACGTATATGGTGGATCCTCCACATAAACAGACTCTTTTTTTTCTGTGAAGGTGTTTATATGTTTATAATTTATGTAAATTGCCTCCAGTGTCAATGCTTTTGTAACAGTCAAAGGTGAAGCATCTTCAGGTCAGAGGCGTTTAAACTTTGCAGTTTCTTGGTAACATGACAAGCTGTGTGTTTTTTTTTTGTCTTATTAACGTCAAGAGAGAGAGAGAAAAAAGAAGCTGGTAAAGGAATGACTGTTTATCGCTGCTATAACGTAAGTGAGGATAGGAACTAACTTGTCTCATGAATGTTCCACAACATTAAATGTAACTATAAAATCATAAAATAATACAGTACAGTGCAAAATAAAATATTTGATCTTTACCTTCAGTACTTTTCTAATTCTGTATAAGAATTTCAAATTCAAGGATCAGGAAATGACTCGGTTTAAAGAAAGTGTATATTTAATGTGATTAACTGGTGAATCGAATCCATAAGGTGGCAACATTGGCTTTCAATAAAAAGTTGTCTGGAGCCGTAAATTCAATCTGCAGACCTCATGCGTCTTTCTTCCATATTGGTATTTTTGTTGTCTTACACCTGAGTCCAATTAGGGTACTTTGGATGTGCACACCTTTTTTTTTTCTTTTTCTATTAAACGGTGAATCAACATGCTTTAGAGTGCCACAGTAATTATAAACACATTTAAGCTACCTGTAAGATTAATAAAAAGAAAGTACAGAGCAATCAGCTGAGAGAGAGGGGGAGAGAGAGAAAGAGCATGAAAGATAAAAAAACAAGAGTATGAGAAGGCTAGGAAAACTAATCAACCTTTTGGACGTTGGTGGTGGTGTTCTGGTAATAAAAGGCTGTGATGGGCTGTTCTTATAAACCACCCATTTCCAATAGCAGATATCACAGAGAGAGAGAGAGAGAGAGAGAGAGAGAGAGAGAGAGAGAGACCTTATTCCTCTCAACAAGCACAGGGCAGCCTCAGCAAACATTTTACTATCAGATTACAATGATTAATCATTGTAACAGATTTGATTACAATGTCTTTGGACTGTGGAGGAAACCGGAGTACCCGGAGGAAACCACACAGCACGGGGAGAACATTAAAACTCCGCACACACAGGGCTACGGTGGGAATCGAACCCCTAACCCTGGAGGCGAACATGCTAACCACTAAGCCACCATGCACCCTAACAATCATGTATAGTCATGTATAAATTTATTTATGTTCCTTTGGTGCCACCTTGTGTTCACGTGGGTGGTGACATTCAGTTCATCATAAAAAAATGTATTCGGAGGTTCCTATTTTTAATGGATAAAATTATAAACAACACTTAGCCTCAGATGTACACATACAATTTCCTCCGGCCCAGATCCGGCCCACACACTGTAAAGTGACTTATATTGTTTTATGTGGCCCAGGTCTGGCCCAGACACTGTAAGACAGATCTGGCTGAGAGTCAGCTTGGTCACCGGGCCAGATGTGGCCCAGAAACTGCTGGGTTACATCTAAAATGTTTCATAAATGTATTATTAAACAATATTAGATACCTACAGTACATAACTCATTAGCATCCTTCCTAAACTGAATATAATTATTATTTTGAACAGTAACACTAATGTATAATGAATTTTGCCTGGTAATGCACTTTCAGAGTCTGTGATATGTTCCAAAGACTCAAAGCTGTGTAAAAGAATAGATGAAGTTACATCCACATGAACACCGGTTTGAGTAAAGTGAGTCTGATTCAACACGAAGCAACTCTTATGGCTGTCTGATCATCTTTATTAGTCAGCATCATGTGATCAGGCACACCTGCTTTCAAAGACACCTTTTACTATATGTGTGGTGTCTGGAATAGAAATGTACCACATATTAATACACCAATAATGACATAAGTAAACAATATTGATAATCAGAATAGAATACGTTTGCCCACTGACAAAGAAATGATCAGTCCATAATTTTTAATGGTAGATTTATTTGAACAGTGAGAGACAGAATAACAACAAGAAAATCCAGAAAAACGCATGTCAAACATGTTATAAATTGATTTGCATTTTAATGAGGGAAATAAGTATTTGACCCCCTCTCAATCAGAAAGATTTCTGTCTCCCAGGTGTCTTTTATACAGGTAACGAGCTGAGATTAGGAGCACACTCTTAAAGGGCGTGCTCCTAATCTCAGTTTGTTACCTATATAAAAGACACATGTGCACAGAAGCAATCAATCAATCAGATTCCAAACTCTCCACCATGGCCAAGACCAAAGAGCTCTCCAAGGATGTCAGGGACAAGATTGTAGACTACCATTAAATCTACCATTAAAATTATAGACTGATCATTTCTTTATCAGTGGGCAAACGTACAAAATCAGCAGGGGATCAAATACTTTTTTCCCCTCACTGTATGGGAAAATAGCACAAGTTTGTACTAAAGACCCAAGACTCTCTGCTCTTACTATACAAATAGATGAAATGGAAAAATTGATAGAATACTTAAATCTGAAGAAAACAGTAAAAACATACATACTGTTTTTATTTCCTGTTTTTTACAGCCAGCGCTCAGAGACGCACAGCACTAGGTGACTGCTCAAAAACCACAATCCCCCAACCTCTGTGTCTCTCTGTTAAAGACCCAAATAAGAGCATGCTTTCTGTTTTCTACACACAGTTTCAGAGTTTGCGCTCGTAACCGCATCCGTAGACCTTTTGGGAAAGTGTTGCGGTCTAAAGCAAAAACTTAGACTCTAGCGCCCAAAACCACAAGCAAAGGGTGTATATAAACTAAGGAAAGACGGGTGTTCATTGCCACTCCTCGGGTGAAGGTTACTCATTTTAGTTTCTTGTAAAGGAAGAAAAACTATCTGATCCTGCGTGATCTTAAAGGGATTTGTTTTATGTCTCCGCTTAAAAGAAAATCATTTTTAGACTCTGCGTAGTCGCTGGTTTTTCTTTATTTTATTTTCTTTATATTCTGAGTTAAGATAATTATAATCCTTTGTTCTTTAATAAACCAAAGTCCATATAAAGGATGATTCATATATCTTACTCCAAGAGTAAACTCCTTTGTTACACACTCCTTCAGCGAAAGGGATAGGATTTCATTAGTTCTCTAGCCCAGCGGCACGAGACTCCGCCTTCTGAGAAGGTAAGAGGAAGTGATTTTACATGCTCTATCAGTTGCATGACAGAGTAGCGAGTAGAGGATTAACATTTGGGATTTTAATTCTCATGAGATTCAATACTAGGCAACACTGGAATGGCTCTGTGCTGGATGGAATCCTATTTCTCAGACAGATCCTTCAAGGTATTGTGGAGGGAAGGTATTCCTGAAACTCAGCAACTCGCATCTCGGTCAAAACTCGGTCAGTTTTGTGTTCACTGCTCTTTACTATTTATACTACATCTCTGGGGCCTGTGATTGAGTCTCATGGTTTCTCATATCATTGCTGTGCTGATGACATCCAGCTCCATTTGTCCTTCCAGCATGGTGATCCATATGTCTCTGTATGAATCTCTGACTGCCTGTCTGACCCAAACTGGATGAGGGAAGCTTAAGCTCAACTTGGCAAAATCTGAGCTTCTTGTCATCCCAGCCTGCCCCTCGATCAAACACAACCTCGCCGTACAGCTAGGCTCAACCAGGACAGCCAGGAAACTTGGGGTGACTTTTGATGACAGCTTGACCTTTACAGACCACATTTCACTGAACGGTTCTGTAAGTTCATTCTGTACAACATCAAGAATATCAGACCCTATCTCACAGAACAGGCTACACAACTATTGTCCATGCTCTTGTCATATCAAAACCTGACTACTGCAATGCACTACTCTTGGGCCTCTCGGCCTGCTCCATCAAACCCCTTCAAATGATTCAGAATGCAGCAGCACACCTCATCTTCAACCAGCACAAAAGGACCCATGTCACATTCCTCTTAATCTCCCTCCACTGGCTTCCTGTAGCTGCCCAAATCAAATTCAAGACCTTGATGCTCAGGTACAAGACCTTGTCTGAAACAGCACCACCATACCTCAACACTCTCCTGAAGTCTTGTGTTCCCTCATGCAATCTGCTATCGATTACCGACCGACGCTTAGTAGTGCCTACTCAGTCTGGCTCAAGGTCCCTTACCAGAACATTCACACTAACTGTCCCTCAGTGGTGGAATAAACTACCAACCTCAACCCAGACAGCAGAATTTGCCACTATCTTAAACAGCTAAAGACCCACCTCTTCTGTGAGCATGTACAGTGCATGCAGAAAAAGTATGCATACTGCTTCACTTTTTCCACATTTTGTTATGTTACAGCCTTATTCCAAAATGGATTAAATTCATTATTTTCCTCAAAATTCTAGAAACAATACCCCATAATGACAATGTGAAAAAAGTTTGTGTGAAATCTTTGCAAATTATTAAAAATAAAAAACAAAAAAAGCACATCTATATAAGTATTCACAGCCTTTGTCATGACACTCAAAATTGAGCTCAGGTGCATCCTGTTTCCACTGATCATTCTTGATGTTTCTACAACTTGATTGCAGTCCACCTGTGGTAAATTCAGTTGATTGGACTTGATTTGGAAAGGCACACATAGACATATATGTCTATATAAGGTCCCACAGTTTAACATGCATGTCAGATCACAAACCAAGCCATGAAGTCCAAAGAATTGTTTGTAGACCTCCAAGACAGGACTGTATCGAGGTACAGATCTGGGGAAGGGTACAGAAATATTTCTGCAGCATTGAAGGTCCCAATTAGCACAGTGGCCTCCATCATCCGTAAATGAAAGAAGTTTGTAACTAACAGGACTCTTCCTAGAGCTGGCCTCCCTGTCAAACTGAGCGATCAGGGAGAAGGGCATTAGACTGCGAGGTGACCAAAAACTGGATGGTCACTCTGACAGAGCTCCAGCGTGTCTCTGTGGAGAGAGGAGAACCTTCCAGAAGAACAGTCTGGAGGAAACCAGGCATGACTCATCACCTGGCCAATACCACCCCTACAGTGAAGCATGGTGGTGGCAGCATCATGCTGTGGGGATGTTTTTAAGCTGCAGGAAATGGGGGACTAGTCAGGATCGAGAGAAATATGAATGCAGCAATGTATAGAGACATCCTTGATGAAAACCTGCTCCAGAGCGCTCTGGACCTCAGACTGGGGTGAAAGTTCATCTTCCATCAAGACAACAACCCTAAGCACACAGCCAAGATAACAAAGGAGTGGCTACAGGACAACTCTGTGAATGTCCTTGAGTGGCCAGCCAGAGACCAGACTTGAACCCAATTGAACATCTCTAGAGAGATCTGAAAATGGCTGTGCACTGACGCTCCCATCCAACCTGATGTAGCTTGAGAGGTCCTGCAAAGAAGAATGGGAGAAACTGCCCAAAAACAGGTGTGCCAAGCTTGTAGTATCATACTCAAAAAGACTTGAGGCTGTAATTGGTGCCAAAGGTGCTTCAACAAAGTATTGAGCAAAGGCTGTGAATACTTATGTACATGTGTTTTTGTTTTATTTTGTTTTGTTTTTAAAGAAATTTGCAATGATTTCAAACAAACTTCTTTCACGTTCTCATTATAGGGTATTGTTTCTAGAATTTTGAGTAAAATAATGAATTTAATCCATTTTGGAATAAGGCTGTAACATAACAAAATGTGGAAAAAGTGAAGCGTTGTGAAGACTTTCTGGATGCACTGTAACTAACCCCTGAAATGCCATCCTCACATTATCCATTTAAAAAAAAAAAAAAAAAAAAAAAAAAAAAGATCTCTGGCTCTTACACCTCTACTCTGTGCAGTTTGGTTTTCTAGAACTCAATTAAAAATATTTCTTGCATTGTAGCACTACTTGTATTGTTCTCTGCTTGATGTATCGCTTTGCTTGTATTCCCTCGTTTGTAAGTCACTTTGGATAAAAGCGTGTGCTAAATGAATAAATGTAGGTACGCATTCAAATTTTGTCTAACAGTGTGATTCTATAATGTGACCAAGTATAGAAACCCTGCTCTATGTAAATTTATTTATTTTATTTTTGGGGGGGTTATTTGAGTGTCAATGGCTCTCTACTAAGTGGAAAAGATCCTGAGCAATGTAGTCCTGAAGGTTGTGGAAAAGCCAACTCATCACTACCAGACATCTTCGCTAGAGGCCTTCCACAGTGTGATCCTGCATTTTGCCTCAAAGAATATGGTTTTCCCTTTCCTTGGAATGTTTTGCAGGTACTAGACTTTGATATATTCTGTAACATCTTAAACGCATATGCATAAGTGGCTACTTGCTTTCAATTAGATCACATTTTAACTTTTCTTTTATTTTATCTTATTCATTTATTGCAGGTTGTACCTTGCCGATGTGCATTACAACTAAAATCCAGACCGTGAACAGGCGGCATCATCAGTGGGACAAGCGATGTACGAGCTCGTTTTCCCAAAGTCCAAGAAGGGTGAATGTATGGCAAAGCCAGTTAAAACAGCAGCTTCATGCAGTATGTTTAAAAAAAAACTTGTTTTTTTTAAATCTATATTTTATTTACACACACGTGCATATTTCCCATGTTACAAAAACAGCCTTCTTCTATCTGTTTCTGATGCAAAAAAAAACTAGTTCATGCATTCATGACCAACACTGAATTATTGAAATGCACTGCTAGGTGGTTGTCCTGCATCCTCAATAAATAAGCTACAGTTGTTTATTCAATACAGCTGCTAGAGTGCTTACCAGATCACTAAAATATGAACATATTACCTGAATTTGATCACCTCTACACTGGTAACCTGTTAAGTTCCGTATCGATTGTAAAATGCTGCTACTCGCCTATAAAGCCCTAAACGGCCAAGTTCCTTTGTAATTAACCAATCTTCCTACATGATACAAACCCTCACGCTCTTTAAGGCTGTAAAACTATGGACTTTTGATAATACTGAGAATATCAAAGTCTACTAAAGGAGGTACAGCTCTTTCACACTTGGCTCCTAACTCTGGAATAGACTTCCCGATAATGTTTGGGGTTCAGACACACTGTCAGTTTAAATCTAGATTAAAAACACATTACTTTTGCCTGGCAATCACATAATGCATCTCATAACCTTGTACTCCAGTCATGTCTGATAAAATGATAAATGCACATAGTCTTCTCTGCCTGAAACACAACAAACTGCAGCCATGCTAATCCTTCATTTGTTTCCTCTTCCTACATTGGGATACCCATCCCAAGGTAATCAGTGAATGTGCTAGGTCCAACAAAGAACCAGCCTCTATGAAGATTCCAGATGACTCTATCCTGGGATAGTGGTGGGCCTGACCCGTTTTGCTCTCCAGACCAGCCTGGACTGTCCTGGTGCCCTGCTTCTGGAGTTCTCATCGTTTGGAGGCCATTCACTTGATGAGGATGGCCCCCTATGGACACCCTGGGGATACACTTGGAGCAGCCATAGTCCCAGCAAGCTGGAATTGGAATAGATGAGAGCTCCATCCAGAGGTAGGACATCCGAAACAGATCAGGCAGGTCCGGAGAGCAGAAAGGATCAGGATCTCTAGTATCTCCTTAAAATTGTGTGTGGATAGGCAGAAGGAGAGAGGGAGAGAAAAGATTATTAGGACTGTGCTTACCATAATAGAAAGTCTATTCAGGGTAGGCTTGAGTAAACAAATACGTTTTAAGCCTAGACTTAAACACTAATTGGAAGACTGTTCCATGACTGTGGGGCTCTATAAGAGAAAGCTCTTCCCCCTGCTGTAGCCTTCGCTATTCGAGGTACCGTCAGATAGCCTGCATCTTTTGATCTAAGTAGGCGTGGCAGATCATAGAAAACCAAAAGGTTGCTTAGATGCTGTGGCGTGAAACCGTTTAGTGCTTTATAAGTTAATAATAGTATTTTATAATCAATGCGAGATCACTGGGAGCCAATGCAGTGTTGATAAAATCGGGGTGATGTGGTCGTATCTTCAGGTTCTAGTTAGGACTCTAGCAGCTGCATTCTGGACTAAGTAGAGTTTGTTTATGCTCCTACTGGAACATCCAGACAGTAAGGCATTACAGTAATCTAGTCTAGAGGTGACAAAAACATGAACTAATATTTCTGCATCATGTAGTGACAATATATTTCTTATCTTAGAAATGTTTCTGAGATGAAAGAAGGCTATCCTAATAATATTATCTACATGAGCATCAAATGACTCATGGTCACAAACTCGCCAGTCCTGGTCAATAGCCAGAGGAAATTGACTAATACTATTTAGACGGCCACCCCATACTTGCCCTTTTCTTAAAAAGTACTTTGTTTAGTCCCATTAGAGAGTAACACTTAATTATAGTAACATTATTTCTAGTCAGAGGTCATGAACACTAAAATCTACAGAGATAGACCAGTACTATCGGAGTTAAAATTAGCTTTATATAATCATGCCATAGTTTCCTATGCACACATGAACTAGAGGAAATATTACAATAACCAGAGGTTTAGACTTCATCCTATTTAGATTTAGTCAATAAAATAGACTAAACAGAAATTCCTTATCGACCCTGTACACGCTAAGTACACTTAACTTACGGCCAAGTTGTTAGTCTGGACTCTAACATCTCAGTTGGCGTGCCCCAATGCTCCACCTAAACCTGGATTTTAGCCTGTACTAACCTGGTCGCTGATTTGTGGTAAAAATTACTTAACGTAACCTACTAGAGACAATCATTTCAGAATAAGTCAGAATATAATCAAGTCTAACAATTTATGTAACCAGACATGAACACACCCAAATACAATACTGCTACTACTACTACAAATAAGAAGAAGAAGAAGAAAGAAAGAAAGAATTACTTTCAGCATTACATTTCCAATCAAATTCAAACCATAATAAAAAATAAAAATACAACAACATAGGAAAGTCAAAACTTGTATACCTTGTATAGAAAACTACACAGAGAAATTGTGCAGGAGATCAGTCTACAGATTCCCTGAATCTTTGGAAAGCTCTCCCCTAAATACCCAGATGCTCTGTGGGTCCACCAAATGGTGGTGTTTGTGATTATATTTTGATGTTTGTGGAAGGATGTACCTTATTTACATAGAGGTAATTTGAGTGAGGGACCCTGGGAGGGTATGCCTTTAAAGGCATGGAATATTTTTATTTGAGCTGCCGTTGAGGGAATGAGACCATATTTTCCAGACACACTGAGAACTTTTATATGATAGCAAACATGTATAGTAAACATCTTATTCACATTAAAATGTGTTATGTAATGCATATAGACCTTGGGTGTGTTTAAGGTGATCGTGACACAGGGAGAGAAGGGTGTGGTGAGAGAAATAGGAAACAATGTAGTGAGGATCTTCCAGTCTCCACTCAACATGATGTGCTATCTCAGGTGAAGATGCTAACTCTATGGGAGAGAGATTGAGTATTGATTCCCATGAGAGTCCTTTCTCAGAGAGCAGTTCTCTCCAGGTTCAGACATCTTGGCACCAGCCTTACACCAATGCAAACTTTTTTGAGGCCATTAACAACCTCGCAGCCATCATAGAAAACTTTGAAGTGCATTCAGAATTTTTGTAATTCTGAAATAGAGTAAATGGACCACCTTTTTTCAATTCTTTATACAGTTCCATTTTCTGGTATGACGTATAATTTGGCACAAAAAAAAAAAAAAAAAATCGATTAATTGGTTAACTCCATTCATTAGAAACAATAACACTTGGTATAATAATGGAAGATGGTTATACTCAGTTTGTGTTAAATAACTTCTTTATTTTAGGGAAGTGTTATGCATAAACCCAAGTGCCTTAAATATAGACCATTGTTATGTTATAAAGCATTGTTATAAAGCATATGCACTAGGTTCGCCATCTTGCCGGATCCCCCGGCTACAAATGTAAGTAGCTCTTATCTTTGTTGTAATTCTCAAATCATTACTTAGGGTTAGCAATTTTAAATTGACATTCTATATACGGTTTGTTTGAATCCAACAACGTGTGTTAATGAATTGTTTAATGATTTTTAAAATCCACTAGCTTGCCTATGATCTTGCTTGCTTATTATGGCAGAAATTAGTTTGATTAAGCTAACAAATTTAAGTGGCATACTCTCTAACAAGAGAAGCTTAAAAAAAAGAACTTTTTGAACTGTGGGGAAACCTTAAATGTTCATTTGTGAACCGATTAAAAGTGTATTGACAACTCAGTAGAGTTCCTTTTTTAACCTGTTTTAGACATCCTTACCATATTATTATTATTATTATTATTATTCCCATTTCACAACAGACAACACCATGGTTGTCCATAAAATGTTTAATACATAAATAAAATCTGAGCACAATACACCACTGAAGAGACTTACAAAAACAACGGAATATTGTCCTTTTTTTTTTTTTTTTTTTTTTTTAAAGAGACAAAGAAAAAAAAAAAAAACAATCCTCTATTTTCTTTCTACACTTAACAGAATGTAACTGATTATTTATAATATTATTTTCTAAGTATGTCTAAAACAAGATAACTCATTCCACAAAAAAAAGTATTGGAACAGCAAGACCAATTCTGTTGTTTTCACTATACATTAAAGATATTTAAGTTTGACATAAAAAGATGACTATGAGAGTACAGATCTGAGTTTCTGCTTTTATTACTTGATATTTAAATCTATGGTGTGTTACACAACTTAGAACATGGCACCTTTTAATTGAACCCATTTATTATTCAATGAATCAAAATTATTGGAACAAGTGACTGGTAGGTGGTTCCTTCTGGCAAGGTAGGATCTATAACATTGAATGTTTCGAGAATTATGAGCTTTGAATGTCTACTCTTGGTCTGAGCCTTAGGCTTTTCCTTGTTAAAAAGGATAGGCCAACACAGAGAAAATCAAGCCATTCTGAAACTGAGAAAAGAAGGAAAATCTATCAGAGCCATTGCACAAGCATTAGGTATAGCGATTACAACAATTTTGGGGAAAAGAAAAAAAAAAAAAAAAAAATGGAACAGGTCAGCCAAGGAAAACAACAGCACCTAATGACAAACATTGCAAACCCAAAAACAACAGTTAGTTACATCAATAACGTTCACAAGGAAGGGGTGAAGGTATCACAATCCACCAATTGAGGAAGAGTTCAAGTGCAGAAATATAGAGGCCATACCACAACACACAAACCACTCATCAGCAGTAAGAATCAGAGGATCAGATTGGAATTCGTAAAGAAATACAGAAATGAGCCACAAAAGTGACATTTTAGAAAACAACTAGCTCGCATTTATTAAAAAAAAAAAAAAAAAAAAAAAAAAAAAAAAAAAAAAAAAAAAAGGTTGCTATATTTATGATACAATGCCTCTGTTATGGTGATGTTTGCTCATGTTAGAGGGAGATGTCAGAGACGTGTGTCTCACTCAGAGGTCTGGATTGGTTGATTAAAGTGGGCATTCCCACTGGTTAAATATGTGTATTCCATGCTTGGTATTAGTGTTTCGGGGGAAAACAGGAAAACATAAAATCATGAATCCTTCTAAAAACCCAGCAAGAAAGTCCCATGCAGCAGAATACTACAGTCCATGACAAGTAATATAATGTTATAGTTTTGTCCGAATGTCCTTTGACCTCCCTTTGAAAAAATTCACGTCAAGATCTGACGGCTTTATGTTAGAGCACTTGTGTGTCCTTAAAGAACTTGAATGAGTATAGCTCCGTCCACATTGTCCACAGAGGTACAGCTTCTGTCCTGTATGACTTTGCTGGTGTCTGCGGAAGGTACTCTGGTCACGAAAACTTTTCCCACACTGTCCACAGTGATACGGCTTCTCTCCTGTGTGAATGCGTTTGTGCTGCTGGAGATTACTCTCTTGACTAAAACTCTTCCCACACTGTCCACAGTGATACGGCTTCTCTCCTGTGTGAATGCGCTGATGTGTCTGAAGATGAATCTCTTGACTAAAACTCTTCCCACACTGTCCACATTGATATGGCTTCTCTCCTGTGTGAATGCGCTGGTGTATTTGGAGAGTACTCTGGCAAGTAAAACTCTTCCTACACTGTACACAGTGATACGGCTTCTCTCCCGTGTGATTGCGCTGATGTATTTGGAGATTTCTCTGGGAAGTAAAACTCTTCTCACACTGTCCACAGTGATACGGCTTCTCTCCTGTGTGACTGCGCTGGTGTATTCGGAGATTACTCTGACGAGTAAAACTCTTCCCACACTGGGGGCAGTAATATGGCTTCTCTCCTGTGTGAATACGTTGGTGACATTTGAGAGTAGTCCCACAAATAAAGCTCTTCCCACACTGTCCACAGTGATACGGCTTCTCTCCTGTGTGAATGCGCTGGTGTATTCGGAGAGTACTCTGACGAGTAAAACTCTTCCCACACTGTGAGCAGTAATATGGCTTCTCTCCCGTGTGGATGCGCTCATGCCGTTGGAGATTACTCTGGCAAGTAAAACTCCTCTCACACTGTCCACAGTGATATGGCTTCTCCCCTGTGTGGATACACTCGTGCTTTTGGAGATCACCATTCTTAGTAAAACTCTTCCCACAATCTGAGCATTGGTACATCTGGAAAACAAAATTATACAAGATGCTTAAATAATTTAAGATTTTGTTCCCATGTATGTATGGAATTGTTTTTGGAAACGTCTCCTACAATACTGTAATACGGCTTGGCCACACAATCACCCACCTTTAATGGCTGTAACAGCTTTGTAATTTTAGATTTGTCACGTAATTCAATTGATTGCAGTCCAATTTTACTAATGCCAAAACCAGGCTGAGTTCCCCCACCCAAAAAAATAAATACATTTGCAATGCAACCTGGATTGTTTCTTTTGCAGATAACTGGATAATTAGTGAAAATGTCTTGCATTTCACAAATGCAAAGGGGGGGGGGGGGGGGGGGTAATCTGATTTTTTTAATCTGCTGACTCACACATTATTCTTTTGTTTTTGTCTGTGGAAGTAAAATGGACTGGAATAAATGGCATCCATTCAGCACTCTTGTCTGAAATTGTGGATATTATCCATAAGTGGCAGAAAGTTTACAGCACTCTGGTCCTACAGCTCACATTATGGACATAAATTTGTGCCAATACAAAACAAATAAATCTACCATTTTGCAAACAAACACAATCTGCTTTGCAAAGGAAAACTCGACCCTCAAACAAAGCGATAAGCAAATACAGACTGGAATTTTACAGAAAACGCAGAGGTGTAACAAAAATGTCCTGTGTTTCACAAACATATATACATAAAAATATTAACCTACATCATATTTCACAAATGAATACAATCCATTCTAAAAATCTTTGAGAAAATATACCCAGCATTTGTAATGGTAATGTGGCTGGTTGTCTAGATGTAGAAATAACATTTTTACACACAAAAAAGGAAAGGTTTCATTAGTCATTAACTGATAAAGAACCTCACCTGTTCCCCTCTCATTTTGATGGTTGTATCCCGGGTGTAATGTAATGCAATGCGTGTTGTAATGCTTCGCTCGAGAGACTAGTAAAAATTAACCAATAGCACCATCTGTTGGTTTGGAAGAGGACGTTACCCAGCTGCATTTGTGAGAAAACCAAAGCCAGGAAAAAGATTCATGTTTCTCACAATCATAACAGGCATTTGTTGGGATTTTTTTTAATGAAATATGATGTAGGCTCATACATATATAAATATATATAGATTGTTTGGAAACCTAAGTCTTTAACATTAGAATCATATTGCAATCATTTTATAGATGTATCTGAAACAACACTGACACCAAACATTGGAACAATATGGTGTATTTTTGTTAATTTCTACAAAACTATAAACATGTGCATAAATATTCTGTTCCACCACAAAAACAAAGTCTTCTGAACAAAACCTTAATAAGACCCTATTTTCAACCACATCTATTACTGAGTATTTTAATTAAAGTATAACTCACTCATGTATAACCAAAGTATAAGTTGTGAAAGATCATCAACAAGTTATAATCAATGAAATGATTTAATCCATTAAAGCTTATGCTTAAAGATGATGACCAAATGTTAATCAGTATACTGGTACCTGTTCATGATGGGAACAAATGTAATATTTCTGGAATATAACCTTTATTTAAAAAGAGAGCTGGTTGTACCACACCACCATAAAAAAACAATGTAAGAACAGAGGCCCAAGCCTTAGAATTAATTAATTAATGGTGGTGAATAAATAAATTAATGGACTGAATAAATACATAAATAAACCCCGCCTGATGAGATGAGTGTTTTAGAATTGTATAAAAGCATGTATCGAGGATAAGTAAGGGAGTTGATCTGCAGACCAGCGTGGCTTTGTTGTGCAAATAATATAGTCTATCTTTTCACATCAAATCCCCAATGCTCTTAGAGAGTTCTTTGCTGAAGAAGAATCCATGACACTATCTAACAGTGTTACACATTTCCGTCTAATGTCTTTTGGTTTTCTAATCTGCTAATTGTTTCAGAATTTACAGCAGAAACATGCAATGAAATCAGTTCCTTTATTAATAATCTGAAGACCACATAAAGTGTAAGTCCTGACCTGAAGTCTTCTGCTTATTGTATATAGTGTTGTAAACGTTACTTAATTATAAATAAGTTCTCAGAGTTTAAAAGCTAAAAGAGAAATCAGACACATGACTAAACTTTACCTCTGAGCCAGTAGCAGCATGAGTCTGTGGAGATTTTCCTAAAGAGCGGCGTCTGGACTCTGATTTCATTATAAGAGGTGTAAAGAATCAGGACCCTGGAAGAATAATACAGAGATTCATGACTCCAGAATCTCCACTAACCTGTTAACCGAGCAGCTTAGGTGGTAAGTTTCAGATGAACTCACCTTTAGTGATGTTACGCAGAGTATCAGATATCCGAAACCCGTGTGGAGAAAGAGAGCTTCTTTCTTCGTTCTTTTTCTTCTTGTTTTAATGGCGGTTGGCAAACCAACTGAAGGTGCATTACCGCCACCTACTGAACTGGAGTGTGGGCAGCAGATTAGCAGGGGAAAAAACACTATATACTACTTATTCATACTAGGTTACTAAAGTCTTTCACTTATCCCACTATTTTTTACATAGTTCATTAGGGGACGGTACATTTTTACAGATTTTTTCCCCCCAGCAAGTTCTTTAGTGTCATGTTTTTCTTTCCAATTTGCATCTCTAGTCCAGTTCTTTCCTGCTCATATCTTTTGCAGTCGAACAGAATGTGTTTTACCGTCTCTTGTGTATTGCAGTGTGTGTAGTTTAGAAAAATATATACCTTGTGGTTTTGAAATTAATAGTTTAAATCCCCATTCATTTGCCCACTGTTCTACTTTCCCTATTGCATATTGCATTTTATTTCTTAAATATTCTACATTTCAACCCCTAACCCATATTACCCCATCATCCGCATAAAGCGACTTACCTATATTTCCTCCAACCTGATCAAATATGTCATTAATCATAATATTAAACAGTATTGGGCTACATACTCTGCCTTGCAGGGTACAATTTTCCACTACATATCTATTTGAATATTCTGCACCTACTCTAACTTCTATTGTTCTTCTGTTCCGCAAGTCTAATACCCAATTATACATCTTACCATTTATTCCTAATTTGCCTAGCTTAAATAGAAGTCCATCCTTCCAAAGCATACCATATGCTTTTTCAACATCAAAAAAATACAGCAATTACATTTTCTTTGTTAGTTTGGGCTTTCCTAACTTCTGACTCTAGGCATAATACAGAATCCATCGTCCCCCTCCCTTTACGAAATCCTGACTGATGCAATGAGAAAAGATCTTTACTTTTTATGTAATGGTCTAATCTATCAGTAATCATCACCTCTATAGTTCTCCCTAACTGTGACATTAATGCTATGGGTCTATAGCTTGCAGGATCTGACAGGTCTTTGCCAGGTGTGAGTATTGGCACTATAACTGCCTGTTTCCATACTAGTGGGATGTTTCCTGTATTCCATACCATATTGAACAGTCTTAATACTACACTGAGTGTAGTATTAACAGCAGGCTGTTGCATTTCTCACCATTTCTAGTTATTTTAAGACATTTTACTTCTAGTACTTTTGCCCCGAAACATTATTTTTTTATTTGTTCCTCTGTAACACCTGTAGGTATCCCTGAGATGACTCCACGAACCCATTTTTTATACCCAATCAACGAAAATCTAACTCTCTTGCCATCTATTTTATTCAGTTGCATGGCTTTCCCTTGCTGGACTTTATTTCTACAAATAATCAATAGCGATCCACTTCTCAATATTTTAGCACTTTTGACCTTACCCAGTAGTTTGTCTATCGATTTTGTTAGCTGAACTGGATTCCACTCACCAAACATTGTCCCTTCTTGATATAAAAACTTGAGAGAAAAAAAAAACCCTAACGCCACCCTAGACTGGTTTTTGCTGGTTTAAGCTGGATGTACCTGGTTTAAGCAGGTCTACCAGCCTGGCCACGTTGGTGTTCAGATGGTTTTAAATGATGGTCAGCTTTTTTCCCCCATCAAGCTGGTGTTCAACTTGTCTATTTACTAATTAGATTGTTTTATTAGTTCTATCTACAGATAAGGTTAATTACAGGGGTAGTCAGGCAGGCTTGGTAGCATAGCATAACTACTTAATTCAGTTGTTCATAATCTAAATTATATCGGAAAAATTCTACAACAAAATGATTAAACTGGATGCACAAATAAATTAGAACATATAATCTGTAGCATGCTGTGAATCATACCAGATTAAAATATTGTCTGAACAAATATATTCACCATAAATTGTTTGACCAAATATAGTCAGCTTTTTTTATTTAAAAAAATTCAGTATTCAATAGACTTGTACACAAATCACAAGTGAAACAGACATAGTCTTTATATAATAATAAATAACAACATTAGTATCACATGTGAATGTGAAGTAATTTCAGAACTAACCCCATCCATCATTTTGTCTATTTCTGTTTAATGTGATTCTGTCAAATGTAATGAATTCTTACATTTTATTTTCAATTAACTTAAATTGTAACTTGCCTACCCCGCTTAAACTTTTCATTTTATATCTCTTTTTCACCCCTGTAGTCCTATACCTATAAGTTTATTTTTCTTTGACTCCCATTCAGCAGACAATTTTAGAGATGCATATAAAAAATGCTGGACTGACTGATACTTAACACTAACCCCCAGATTTAACACTAACCCCCAGTATGCCTTGTCCACTCCTGGCAAGTTTGAATTGGGATGTTTCAATGGAAAAAAAAAACATGGTTAATTACAGTAGCAGACATCTGAATGTGTGCGTGTGTGCGCGCGTGCGTGCGTGCGTGTGTGTGTCATTAGAGTGGCGGGTGGGGTGTTGTGGGCAGTGAGAAGAGAGAACACACTGAATGTCAGAAAGAAACAGAGCAACTTACACTACACCTAAGATCTGCACTGTGTGACACACCTATAATTACTGCCCCCCTCCTCATCAACATACATTCACTAAACCTCCCACAACCATACATCTACACATACCCCACAAACCCACTCATGCCACCACACTTTCCTCACCACTCACTCACTAATACCCCCCACATCCACTCATACACCAGACACTCACTTAATCCCCCAATCCCACCCGTACACATTGCCCATGATACTTTAATCCTGCTCATACTAGTTTGGAATGTCACAAATAAACATCTTGTCTGAAGACATTATAATGAAACATTTATGCTTGATTCTGTTTATTGAAATCAAATGGAGAGGGGACTGACTGTCACTAACGTTTTATAGGTGGCACAAAACCAGAGTTTTGAGTAAGTGGAAATGTGGGCTGTCTCAGTTCCCTCTTCTGCTGAAAATGATATGATGTTCTGTATATCACCCTGACATCCATTTGTTAATCTTAAACAACTTTCGCTTCTTCTCTGAGAGACGTCCTCTTTGGGGCTGGATCTCGGAGAGATGTCCTCTGCGGTGCTGGAACGCGGAGAGACATCCTCTGCGGGACCGGACAGTGGGACAGCTTCCTCGGCGGGACGAGACAGCAGAACCACTTCCTCAGTGGCACAGGACAGTGGGGTGGTTTCCTCAGCAGCTGGGGCCCTGAGGTCGCCTTGTTGACGAGTGGTTACCTTGTTGAAACCACTTCAGGATTTCAGTCTGCTGCAGCCTGATGTCGTTCACCACCACATGCAGCACAACAGCTCCAATGCTCTCGTCATCCTTCAGGATCACGGGTACCTGCACAGCATCATCGAGAACACCAGCACTAGAAAAACAGTGGGTTGAAGTGACGCAGACATTCTGAACAATGGAGTCTCCGATGATCACGGCATTAGGTTTGGTCTCGCGGAGATGAGTGAAGAAGTTCCTGGTGGAGAATTAGAAGACTGGGGGAGAGGTCCTCTCCCGGGGTCTGGCCCGCGCCTTCCGCTGCTGGTGCATCCAGGTTCCTGGGTGCATGGCCCCTGTGCAGAGAAACACACAGGGTAGAGGTGGGGGAGTTATTGTACCAAGCTGTAAGCTTACCTTGTACTTGTGAACGTCAGTGGGAGATGTCTCAAGCAGGGCTCTCTGCTTGCGCAGCTGGGCCTACTTTTCTAGCAGGTCACAGATCTGCTTCTCCAAGGTCTCCAACTCCAACTCCAACATGTACAACTCGAATGCATCCTCACCTGCACCCAAAGGTAGACCAACATCAGACATTCACCATTGTGAGCAGCAGTGGATGAGTGGGAAGAAATGTAAACAAGACTAGCAGTAGCCAGCTAGAACGATGGTAACAGTCTACAAGCTGGTATCGGATGTTCGTGATATTTGATGAAAACTAGTGATATCGCAATGTTCTGAAAAATAGCCTCAGCGATATGTTCATACATTATAATAGTGAGGAGTGGTAGGTTTAATGATTGATTTTAAAAAAAAAATACGAAAAAAAAGTTAGTATCAACTCGAGTAGATCCTTCCTGTGCAGCTCCTTCCGGTCAATATTCAGAACATAGAGTAGTCCAAGCAGTATAGGAAGAGCATTATGAACATATTTTAGCTCTGAAACAGCAATCTCCCCTTCCAGTATCACAGCAACATTCAGGTCATCAGCTGGGAAGTAACCATCATGTCTGGTATCCTCACTCTCAGTCAAGCCTCTGGTATCTGATAGCCTCACGATCCATTTGACCTGGGCGAGTGTACAGGCGGTCAACACATGTGCATTATGACAACTTGCACTACTCTTCCTGGCCTACAAAAGTCAGTGCAGAGCAGTAAAGCAGTGCTTTTGGTGTGAAGGATGCCAACCAAGAAGAATCACAACAACACGAACAATGCTTGGGCAATCTCACCACAATTAACACCCATCTCCAAATCCGTTAAGCCAAACACTTTAAGGCTAGAATTATACACATGCAGGTACTTTATAACCTGCAGTCATTTCTGTCTTTTTCCGTTTATTCCATTTTTTCCTTCAACTAATTTGAGAGTCAACGGCCTTGGGTCACTGTTGCCACCATGTGGAACAACTAAATAGTGCAAAAGAATTAAATGCGCATGTGCAACCTGCGTGCACAAAGTACGCACAGTTAGAAAAACTGGGCGGTGTGCGTACAGTACGTGCATACTCTGCTGATGGCAACATTATAGTTACACATACTGTACACTGTTCCTAGTGTACACGTAAAAAGTGAAGCATACGTTCAGCTTCAGGATGCCAACCTTAACTCCCTTATGACTTCCACATCAGTTGGCTAAGGGGACAAGAAAATACAGAGAGAAAAGACCAAGAGGACATCATTCATTGTACTTCTACACACTAGGGGGAAAAATACTGCTACTGAGATAAATAAATAAAAACAATATTTACCCTCTTATTTCACATATGTAAAAATAAATAAATAAAGTTGCTTGGATTCTCCCTCATGAAATAAGTTAGGCCTTATAGAACTCCTGCCCTCCTCTTCTGATTAGAGCTCTGCCAAGAAATTACATCATTGTTATTTATTTTATATATAAATAGAAATAAAAGAACACAGTAAAGAAAATATAAAGAACCAAGATTAGACCCAGATGCACAAAAAGGCCAAGTTAATTAAGGACAGTCTTGTCCAGAAACAAAAGTACATTTCAGTGATCCCACAATGCCATCCATGATCACAGTAACATGATAAGAATCTTCTGTAAAAATGATACCATCATTTGGGTTGATAAACAACCCAATTGCTTGGTTAAAATTAACAACCCAACTTGATGGGTTTGTTTAGCCCAAAATACATTTTGTATAATATTTGCCCAGCTGTTGGGCTAAAGATAACCCAATTTCGGTTGTTTTTAACCTAGAGTTTTTTTTTTTTTATATATATAATGTAGGTGGGTTACATCTAAAATGTTTATCTGCTTACATTTGAATAATGCATTATTAGACAGTATTAGATACCTACTGTACATAACTCATTAGCATCCTTCCTGAACTGAATCTAATTATTATTTTGAACAGAAATACTAATGTATAGTGAATTTTGCCTGGATTTTTCAGAGTCTGTGTTAAGTTCCAAAGACTCAAAGCTATGTAAAAGAATAGATGAAGTCACATCCACATGAACACCGGTTTGAGTAATGTGAGCCTGATTCAAGATGAAGCAACTCTTATGGCTGTCTGATCATCTTTAATAGTCAACATCATGTGAGAAGGTACACATGCTTTCAAAGACACCTTTTACTATATGTGTATTGTCTGGAATAGAAATGTACCACATATTAATGCACCAATAATGACATAAGTAAACAATATTGATGATAAGATACACTACTAACTTTATCAAATAAAGCTAGATCTTAACATTATCTAATGGACAAATCTTCAATGTGGAACAAATAACATGCTTACTTAATACTTTTAGGCTCATTTTGAGAAAAATGAATCATTAGTAAACCTTGTAGAAAGAAAATGAATAAATAAAAATAACTGTCGCACCTGTATTGATTTAACAGAAGAATAATATTTATAGTTAAATTTATTTATAGATGTGTTTGTAACCTCTACAGATTGGACCCCAGTGTTATGCTGTCAATCATCAGAGAGATCTATGAGACTGTCTCTGCTCACTGTGTGTCCAGTCTGTTGAGTTCAACTATTAAAGTAATAGAAATTTCAGTAATAAATAAAAATATAGCTGTAAGCAGCAAATGGCGGATTCCTCCTCAAGAGTGCGGACTATTAAAATTGACATGCTAGAGAAATGTATCTCACAGATACAACATTTTGATGCATTTGGATCAGTGGCAGATGTTCATTTTTGTGGTTTTCCACAAATAATCATTTTAGAGAAAAATCCAAAGTCAGTGAGAATTTTCGAGAATTACTTTGTGCTTCTACAAAGCTACTTCAACATTATTTTGAATTCATTTCTGCTACTATAACTATAAAATATTCTAAACGTATCAAACATTTTACTTAAGCAAAACGTTTTTAAAAAAGTCGGATTTTCTTTATCTTTTAGTATTATTTGTCATGCATCAATTGCGAATAGCAAAAGGGCAATTTATAACAACTACCAAACATCTTGCTTAGTAAATGGAGATTATTCGTAATAATATATATTTGTGAATATGAGATTTTTTAATGAAGGCACAAGACTTCTGTTTGAATTTTAAACTGGAGTACTGCGCATACACCTAATTTTGCCAGTAACCGTTGATTTCCAACAGACAGATGGACGATGAGGAAAAGGTAAGCGTTATAAATCTCTTCATCAGAAAATTTTCCACTTGTAAATTTTAATGTCACTCTAGGTGTGGAATGTGTTGTTTTTTTGTCTTTCAAAATTAATTTTATAATTAAATGCCCTGTTTTGTTAATTTGCGCACAACCGAGAGACTTGTGAGGCGGCTGCTGCATCAATTTTTGAATATTAGACGAATTAATATTTAATATCAATATCAAAGACAATTAATATTTAACATAGAAACAGATACTCACATATATTAACCAGTTTAAAGGACAAAGAAGACATCAGGCCCATGAGTGCAGAGAGGCAAGGGTCCAAGTTTATTGTTGCATGAGATCCACACAGTTGAGACGTCCCATGGGTGATACGGTTTTCTTAGGGTCGGGATGACCCAGACACCAATATGTTTAGAGATAACTGTCCGCAAAACACCATTATGTATGCCAATTGGCACTGTTGAGTGACCTTGTTCGCAGTTCCCAGAGACCCTTATCACACAGGTGCAGCTTGGCTCCTTATAGTTTGTCTTGTTTCACTCTTTAAAACTAACCTGACTTTTTCTTTGTCACTCCTGACTGGATTTTTACTGAGAAAGGATTCTCCACACTTTCAAACATACCATCTCTAGATTAGGAGTAAGTTTTATGTTTGTTCTGCATTTCTTTTTCATAGGGCTTGCATGTGGATTACCCTATAATAGTTTTTTTTTCATGAAACAGAATAATTTCTGTTTTCTGCATATACACCAGGCCTATGTGTGTGTGTGTCTCTTAGTTGACCTTCTGCCAGCATGCAGACATACTCCACCTACACTCTGGGGCCTGCCACACTAATCAAATACATGTATTGTTATGCCCCTGCGCAATTGCTTATCTGTGTGTGTTTTGTCTTAGGTGAACGTCAGTCCAGTGAATTGTCAATAAAATTACAAACTACTCATACTAGGTCTCCCTCATGTTTATTTCATGTCTATTTTATTTCCAACACTGAGAAAGGATTTGAAAGGATTAAATTATAAGATCTTGACCATGGTCGTTGGGACCTACTCACTATATTCTAGAAACATACCACAAGCTATAACGTCACCACAATGAATATGGGAATCACAAGGCTACATGCCTGGAATGATATTTGGTATGTCACTGTGACTAATATGGTCCGGTATGGTTACTTCTTTACAACATACCAGTTTGGTCAATGAAACATACACACTTTGTTCCAACAACATAGAACTATAACGTCGGCACAACAAATACAGGAATCACAAAGTTACATCACTGGAAAATAGTCTGGCACGTCATTGTATGAATATGGTCTGATCACATCTTCACAACTTAACTGTTAGCTGGGGTAGTATCAATGTGCCAAATTTCAAAACTTTTTAACGTTCAGACCGTGAGTTATTGGGCACTTGAAGGAAATAAGGAGAAAAAAAATTATAATAATAAATATAATAATAATAATAATAATAATAATAATAATAATAAGAGAAAGAAGATTAATACTATGTTTCCTCCTGATGTAGGAACTTTAAAATCCTATTTAAAACTGTTGTTATATTTATGAGACAATGCCTCTGTGTTATGGTGATGTTTGCTCATGTTAGAGGGAGATGTCAGAGTCATGCGTCTCCCTCAGAGGTCTGGATTGGTCGATTAAAGTGGGCATTCTCACCGGGTAAATGTGTATTCCAAGCTTGGTAGTGTAGCATTTGCAGAAAAGCAGGAAAACAAAATAGAATCATGAATTCTGATCAAACCCAGAGTAAGCAATAAAGGTCAGTGCTACAGAATACTACAGTCTATGGCAAATAATATAATGGTTTTATGCCAGAATGTCTCTTTACCGCACTTCAAAAAATGAAAATTAAAAACATGCATCTTAATTTGACATCCACATGTCGAGATCTGATGGCTTTATGTTACAGCACATGTAGCCTCCTTAAAACTCTTCCCACACTGTCCACAGTACATTTTACATTTATTCACTTAGCAGACACTTTTATCCAAAGCAACTTACAAATGAGAAAGATACAAGCAAAGCGATATCAAGCAGAGAACAATACAATAAGTGCTACCATATGAGATATATTAATTGAATTCCAGAAGAAACAAAGTGCAGAGTAGAGGTGTAAGTGCATTTTTATTTTATTTTTTTATGAGTTTGTTAGGTGTTCATTGAAGAAGTGCGTATTTAATTGTTTTTTGAAGATGGTGAGAGATTCTGCGGTCCGGATTGAGATTGGAAGTGCATTCCACCACTGAGGAACAGTTAGTGTGAAGGTTTTGGAAAGGCACCTTGCACCACGCTGAGTTGGAACTGCTAAACGTCGGTCGCTAATCGATCGCAGATTGAGAGGGGACGTAGGCCTTCAGGAGAGAGTTGAGGTAGGGGGCGCTGTTCCTGACAAGGTCTTGTAGGTGAGCATCAAGGCCTTGAACTTGATGTGGGCAGCTACAGGAAGCCAGTGGAGGGAGATGAAGAGGGGTGTGACATGGGTTCTCTTGGACTGGTTGAAGACGAGGCGCGCTGCAGCATTCTGAGTCATCTCAAGGGGTTTGATGGAGCTGGCTGAGAGGCCTGAAAGCAGTGAGTTGCAGTAGTCCAATTTAGAGATAAGAGCCTGGACTAATATCTGTGTAGCCTGTTTGGTGAGGTAGGGTCGGATTTTCTTGATGTTGTAAAGGATGAACCTACAGGACCTTGCAGTTGCTGAGATATGGTCTGCAAAGGTCAAGCCATCATTAAGAATGTAGAACAGTAATACGGCTACTCTCCTATGTGAATGCGCTGGTGAAGTTTGAGAGTACCCTGGAGAGTAAAACTCTTCCCACACTGTCCACAGTGATACGGCTTTACTCCTGTGTGAATGCGCTGGTGTATTTGGAGACTATTCTGACTAGTAAAACTCTTCCCACACTGTCCACAGTGATACGGCTTTACTCCTGTGTGAATGCGCTGGTGTATTTGGAGACTTTTCTGACTAGTAAAACTCTTCCCACACTGTCCACAGTGATCCAGCTTCTCTCCTGTGTGAATGCGCTCGTGCTGCCGGAGAGTACTCTTTTGACTAAAATTCTTCTCACACTGCGAGCAGTGATACGGCTTCTCTCCTGTGTGAATGCGCTCGTGCTGCCGGAGAGTACTCTTTCGAATAAAACTCTTCCCACACTGCGAGCAGTGGTACGGCTTTACTCCTGTGTGAATGCGCTGGTGACTGTTCAAAATACTCAGACAAATAAAACTCTTATCACACTGTTCACAGTGATATGGCTTCTCTCCTGTGTGAATGCGCTGATGTGTTTGAACATAACTCTCTTGACTAAAACTCTTCCCACACTGTCCACAGTGATACGGCTTTACGCCTGTGTGAATGCGCTGGTGTACTTTGAGAGTACTCTGACAAGTAAAACTCTTCCCACACTGGGGGCAGTGATACGGCCTCTCTCCTGTGTGAATACGCTCGTGCTGCTGGAGACTTCTCTTTTGACTAAAACTCTTCCCACACTGCGAGCAGTGATACGGCTTTACTCCTGTGTGAATGAGCTGATGAAGGTTGAGACTACTCAGACAACTAAAACTTTTCCCACACTGTCCACAGTGATGAGGCTTCTCTCCTGTGTGAATACGCTCGTGCTGCTGGAGATGACTCTTTCGACTAAAACTCTTCCCACACTGCGAGCAGTGATACAGCTTCTCTCCTGTGTGAATGCGCTGGTGACAATTGAGAGTACCCTGGCGACTAAAACTCTTCCCACACTGTCCACAGTGATACGGCTTTACGCCTGTGTGAATGTGCTCGTGTATTTGGAGACTATTCTGACTAGTAAAACTCTTCCCACACTGTCCACAGTGATATGGCCTCTCTCCTGTGTGAATACGCTGGTGTATTTGGAGACTATTCTGACTAGTAAAACTCTTCCCACACTGTCCACAGTGATACGGCTTTACTCCTGTGTGAATGCGCTGGTGTATTTGGAGACTTTTCTGACTAGTAAAACTCTTCCCACACTGTCCACAGTGATCCAGCTTCTCTCCTGTGTGAATGCGCTCGTGCTGCCGGAGAGTACTCTTTTGACTAAAATTCTTCTCACACTGCGAGCAGTGATACGGCTTCTCTCCTGTGTGAATGCGCTCGTGCTGCCGGAGAGTACTCTTTCGAATAAAACTCTTCCCACACTGCGAGCAGTGGTACGGCTTTACTCCTGTGTGAATGCGCTGGTGACTGTTCAAAATACTCAGACAAATAAAACTCTTATCACACTGTTCACAGTGATATGGCTTCTCTCCTGTGTGAATGCGCTGATGTGTTTGAACATAACTCTCTTGACTAAAACTCTTCCCACACTGTCCACAGTGATACGGCTTTACGCCTGTGTGAATGCGCTGGTGTACTTTGAGAGTACTCTGACAAGTAAAACTCTTCCCACACTGGGGGCAGTGATACGGCCTCTCTCCTGTGTGAATACGCTCGTGCTGCTGGAGACTTCTCTTTTGACTAAAACTCTTCCCACACTGCGAGCAGTGATACGGCTTTACTCCTGTGTGAATGAGCTGATGAAGGTTGAGACTACTCAGACAACTAAAACTTTTCCCACACTGTCCACAGTGATGAGGCTTCTCTCCTGTGTGAATACGCTCGTGCTGCTGGAGATGACTCTTTCGACTAAAACTCTTCCCACACTGCGAGCAGTGATACGGCTTTACGCCTGTGTGAATGTGCTCGTGTATTTGGAGACTATTCTGACTAGTAAAACTCTTCCCACACTGTCCACAGTGATATGGCCTCTCTCCTGTGTGAATACGCTGGTGTATTTGGAGACTATTCTGACTAGTAAAACTCTTCCCACACTGTCCACAGTGATACGGCTTTACCACTGTGTGAATGCGCTGGTGTATTTGGAGACTATTCTGACTAGTAAAACTCTTCCCACACTGTCCACAGTGATCCAGCTTCTCTCCTGTGTGAATGTGCTGGTGTATTTGGAGACTATTCTGACTAGTAAAACTCTTCCCACACTGTCTACAGTGATACGGCTTCTCTCCTGTGTGAATGCGTTTGTGCTGCTGGAGATTACTCTCTTGACTAAAACTCTTCCCACACTGAGAGCAGTGATACGGCTTCTCTCCTGTGTGAATGCGCTGGTGACGTTTGAGATTACCCTGGAGAGTAAAACTCTTCCCACACTGTCCACAGTGATACGGCTTTACGCCTGTGTGAATGCGCTCGTGTATTTGGAGACTATTCTGACTAGTAAAACTCTTCCCACACTGTCCACAGTGATACGGCTTCTCTCCTGTGTGAATGCGTTTGTGCTGCTGGAGATTACTCTCTTGACTAAAACTCTTCCCACACTGTCCACAGTGATACGGCTTCTCTCCTGTGTGAATGCGCTGGTGTATTTGGAGATGACTCTGACGAGTAAAACTCTTCCCACACTGTGAGCAGTAATATGGCTTCTCTCCCGTGTGGATGCGCTCATGCCGTTGGAGATCACCACTCTTAGTAAAACTCTTCCCACAATCTGAGCAGTGGTACATCTGGAAAACATAAAATTATACAAGATGCTTAAATAATTTTAGATTTTGTTCCCATGTATTTGTGGGATTGTTTTTGGAAACGTCTCCTACAATGCTGTAATACAATACTGTAATCTGTTTATACAATTTAGATACTGGCCATACAAAGATGACCTTGCTCTGGGCGTCAATGTTTTTTCAAGCTGAAGCACTGAATGCGTTTTGACTCTGGAAAATTAAGATGGAACTTTGTTTCCAATAGGGATGCAGTGAAATTAAAATTCTTGGCCTTTTTGCTTATTCACCCGAACAGGCTTTTTTTTGTTGCTATTTTCGGCCGTATAATTTCGGTTGCCGGACATTCGGTGCATCCTTAGTTTCCAAATACAACAGATTACAGTATTTTTGTAATCTACACACTTTCACTGTTCAAATAAATCTGACTATCATGTGGGTGTGAAGTTATAGCTCATAGCACATACATGTTTCTTAAAATCCCATTACATTGCATCCCTGGGGACTTGTATGGTGGTCATTAGGTTTGTGTTATATCAATCAGTCCCTACAGGATTTTGCTGACTTTTTTTGTAACTCTTGCAGTCAAAAATGATTCATTTCACTGAGCTTTTTTTTTCCCCTTTCAAATTTTGCTGAAGCTGAGGGTGAAGGTGATGGACTAAACCCTATTGAGCATCTGTGAGGCATCCTCAAACGGAAGGTGGAGGAGCACAAGGTCTCTAACATCCACCAGCTCCGTGATGTCGCCATGGAGGAGTGGAAGAAAACCCAGTTTGGGTTTTTTAAAACCATGCTTCCCGTTTCGTTCAACATTTGGTTTCTGGCCGTTATACAGAGAGGATCTCTACTGCTGTCTTTTGGATATAGAATTTAATCATTTGAATCATGGGTAAGTGTGTTATATTACCTATTTATCTGTGACTTGTGTGTTTTACCTCTCCTTTTCTCTGGCTTTATCTTTCATACATCTCAGCTTCTGGCTATGTGAGTGTGTGTGTGTGTGTGTGTGTGTGTGTGTGTGTGTGTGTGTGTGTGTGTTGTAGACCTATAGATAGCTCCCTGCTTTTGTCTCATTCCCTTCCTTTTTTGGTGGTCCATTGGCTGCTTAATACTGTATGTCATTTTAGCTGTTAGTAACCAGGTGCACATGGTGAATTTCCCTTTTCTTACATGCCTCTCTATGTTTCCTAATATGCAGCTCACAACGCAGGATTTGGTTTCCTTTTCGCTGCACTGGAGGGACTGGAGGGCTTTGATCTCAACACTAGATACCAGCTGTCCCACTTATTTGCGGACCTCGCTCTTTTAGTTGATGTCCTACGCACGCCCTCTACGACTTCCACTTTCCCTCCTCCTCTACGGTATCGGTTGAGCCCAGCTGCTACCCTTGTTGATGCTTCTACTCAGACTGGTCCCGTTGTCAATACTCCTCTGTTTTCTGCCGATGACTATGAGGCAATAGATTCCCCCAGCACTGCCTATTCTGATGATCCACTGAGCCCAATTCCCTCTCCAGGGCACACTCCCCACCATCCGCCTTTTTCTCCCTCTTATTCTCCTAACAGTCCCTCTTACTCTCCAACCAGCCCCCCTTATTCCCAATAAATGTGGTGATACCTCTTACCCTTTGCGTCCTGTGGTTATTTCCTTCCTTTCTTTAATTGGCATACCAAATTATTTACAACAGACTCCAGTGGCAACTTGTGAAGCTCTGGTGAACTCCATGCCCAAGAGGGTTAAGGCAGTGCTGGAAAATAATGGTGGCCACAAAAATATTGACACTTTGGGCCCAATTTGGACATTTTCACTTAGGGGTGTACTCACTTTTGTTGCCAGCGGTTTAGACATTACTGGCTGTGTGTTGAGTTATTTTGAGGGGACAGCAAATTTACACTGTTACACAAGCTGTACACTCACTACTTTACATTGTAGCAAAGTGTCATTTCTTCAGTGTTGTCACATGAAAAGATATAATCAAATATTTACAAATATTGTTAGGAAATGTTAGGAAACCCAAGTCTTTAACATTAGAATCATATTGCAGTCATTTATAGATGTATCTGAAATAACACTGATGCCAAACATTGGAACAATATTGTGTATTTTTGTTATTTTCTACAAAACTATAAATATGTTCATAAATATTCTGTTCCACCCCAAAAACAAAGTCTTCTGAACAAAACCTTAATAAGACCCAATTTTAACCCACATCTATTATGGAATATTTTAATCAAAGTATAATTCACTCATGTATAACAAAGTATAAGGCGTGAAAGATTATCAACAAGTTACAATCAATGATGCTTAAAGAGTTTAACCAACTGTTAATCAGTCCAAATATAAACTTTCTGGAATGTTATCTTTATTTTGCAGTATATTTTTGCCTCTTCAATCTACACTGGCCCTGCTAACTCACAAATTTAAACTAAAAACTTAATTAAGCTATCTGATTTGTTCTTGGGAGAAATAACACAGCAGAACTCCCAAATACTGCATTCAGATGGTTTATTTAGCAGTCAGTAAACAAACAGAACTGGTCCCAGGGACACATGCCACATGAAAATGTAGCTTGCACCAAAGTACCTTCGGTTCAAATTCTCTTTATATACATTCCGTCATGGCACCATATCTAGTTTTAATCAATCATACACAATTCCCTTTTGGGTGTGTCCTTACCACAATCTTCCACACATATCCCAGTTACATAATCTCCCATTATTTCTAATGGGCCACAAGTTTTTCCACTTAATGCAGCCGTGGATTACCCATTATCTTTTTTTGGTCTATTTCTCCTTCTGCGAACGTCACCATTTGTGTCATTGCACTAAAGGGCCAACATGTTTTTCTACCATTGTGTTTACTCCTTATTTATTAAATATGGACAGATAGACAAATGGATGGAGGGATGGAAATTGACTCATTTATGTACATAGCCAGCAAATTATTGCAGTTGTTATAATCTGCGTTCATATAAGTGAAGGCATTACACCAACATCTCTCTTCTGTGGGTGAGTCATGGGTGGGTGAATTTCTTCCGAACCTGTGCGGTGTACTCATGGCCTCTCATGTACACACTCCCTTCCCATGCCAGGGGCCCCACCACTCCCCCGACTTACACACACACATAGAATGCACAAATCTGTTCACTTTAACACTGAATTTCAGCTGGGGTTTTTTTCCATGTCAGATGAGGTTTAATTTTTTTATATTTCATTACTCTAAATTTCTACATAACTTTCCTACATAATTTCCAACAATTTAAAAAGAGAGCTGGCCGTACAATGTAAGGCAAGGGGCCCAAGTCTTAGAATGAATTAATGTTGGTGAATAAATTAATTAATGGACTGAATAAATAAATATATAAACCCACCTGATGAGATGAGTGTTTTAGAATTGTGTAAAAGCATGTATGGAGGTGTGGAACCAATTTTAGTCCACTATCTTAACACTATTAGAACTTATCATAGAATTGTGTACTTACATTCAACAGCTCATCGAATAAGAAAGAAAACACAAAGAACCAGTGAGTGAGGAAAAGCAAGGGTCCAAATTTATCATTCCACCACACGAGATCCACACAGTTGAGACATTCCAAGAGTGATCTAAAAACCCCAGAAATGAGGCTCCCCTATTTATACAGTCCTTCTTTCTTAGTTCCCACCCCTGGTTGTTTTCCCCGACAACAATATCTCTGCGTTGTGGGTTAGTTCCAAAGCCATTATGTCAATAGAAGTGTGTTTTTTTTCTCCCATTATCTCCTGGTTTCTGTGAATTCTGTAATCCAGTCCCTAACTCTATTTTCATTCACACCCCTATGTTTATGTGTGTTTATGCTTCTTTTGTTTACTAAATCATTCACCGGACCAGCTCTTCTTTGTTTCTTTCTACAGCTGAACATCAACTCCTTCTCCGTCCCCTTCAAGATTTGGGCTTTGACATGAATACTCGCATTTAGCTTGCACACCTCTCTGCGGATTTGGCCCTCTTGGTTGAGGTTCTCGGCACTCCCTCCGACCTTTCTGGGTTTCCACCATCCCTGAGATACAGGATCAGTCCAGCTAAGGTGTATGCGGATGTTTCCACTCAAACTGATAAGTAAGGGAGTTGATCTGCAGACCAGCACGGCTTTGTTGTGTGAATAATAAAGTCTATCTTTTCACATCAAGACCCCGAGACTCTTAGAGACCTTTTTGCTGAAGAAGAATTCACGACACTATCTAACAAGTGTTACACATTTCCGTCTAATGTCTTTTGGTTTGCTAATCTGCTAAATGTTTCAGAATTTACAAGAGAAACATGCAATGAAATCAGTTCCTTTATTAATAATCTGAAGACCACATAAAGTGTGAGTCCTGACCTGAAGTCTTCTGCCTGTTGTATATAGTGTTGTAAAGGTTACTTAATTATAAATAAGTTCTCAGAGTTTTAAAACTAAAAGAGAAAATCAGACACATGGGTAAACTTTACCTTTGAGACAGTAGCAGCAGGAGTCTGTGGAGATTTTCCTAAAGAGCAGCGTCCGGACTCTGATTTCATTATAAGAGGTGTAAAGAATCAGGACACTGGAATGATCGTGGACTAAAAAAAATCCCACAATGCAACACAAGAACCTTGGGGTATAGACAGAGGCCGGAGCTAACCCCAAATGGGAGGGACTTTAGCGCCAGGGCAATTTCCCCATTTCAAAATACATGTTGTAGTCATGGCTTTTTAAAAAATAAACAAATAAATAAATTATGCTCATATTTCTTTAAACCTTATTATTATTACCTAGAGATTATAATAATTATAAAACAATTTGAGCGAATATTTTAAGTGAATGAAGCGTTCATCGTTCACACGTTTATGAATGATTTTAAAGAACCGATTCTTTGAATCGCTAAATACAGATTTCATAACACACGTGCTTTGCGCCACCTACTGTCGTAAATATGTAACCGACATAAACACACTAAGCTTCATTATCTTTTTTTTTTTTTTTAATGTCACGATTTCATAGCCTATAAATCATAAAGAAACCAATGTAAAGAGATGGATAAATGAAAGGGGGGATTTAAGAAAAAATAAAATTTGTTACAAATTATTTGAGCTGCATTGAAGTGTGGGATAAACAATTAAACAGATTGAAACCCAGGAAGCTGTATAATGTTAACCACCAAGGCAAAAACCTTTTTTATTTTTATTTTTTAATTTTTTTATTTACAGTAATTGTTTTTATTGGCTACATTGAACTGCCTGCAAACTGTATTTCATTGCAGTTTACAAAGAACCAGACAGCAGAAGATATGATGTGTTACCCTGGACTGGCAACTGTTCTAATCCACTGAAAGACAATTGACATTGCAAAAACAAACGACTGAGTTTGTTGTTGAAGTGTAAATTTGCATTAACATGCTATATTAATTCTGTTTTTTAACTTGTGTATTGTTTTGTTGTTGTTGTTGTTGTTTTTTACAAACCTGTCACAAACCAGGATCTTAAACAGAATCTTAGCAAAATTCACGGTCACTGTATGAACAATTATGCAATGAAAGCTAAAGGTTAATATTATGAAACTTATGTATACATTTTCTGACTTGCTTTCATGTATTGTTTGTGAAGAACACCCTTATATATATATATATATATATATATATATATATATATATATATATATATATATATATATATATATATACATTATATATAATGTATTATATAATGTATATATAATGTATATATAATGTATATTTAATATATATGTATATTAAATAAACAAAACATGTAATTGGCAGTTAATAGACCTATAAACATGTCATGTATAAGTTTAGTTAAATAATAATTTTTTGAAAAACAAATATAGAAATATAGAGAATGGTACAACGTTTTCACACATGACAACTAGAAGTCAAAAAATCTGCTAATGAGTCAAAAACACAACTTAATCTGACATTTCTCACTATAACGTTATTTTTTTACAGTAACAAAATGTTATCATTTATTTATTTATTTTTAATAATCTTTAATTATAATGACAATTTTAACAGAAATGTCATTTAATTCAATTTAATTAAAACAGCATGTAGTCATTTAATGCAATTTTCATTGACTGATATCATAGACAGTGAGGATGTACTGTTGTTATATCAGATGTACACCCCAGGCAGAAAAACAACAATAAAAATCTAGTTTTGGTATTAAATCATTAAAGACGAATATTTTAAATATATGTATATTAAAAGAAAATTCCAGTAATTCATAACTATTATATAGAACTAATTATGAATGCATATTCGTAATAATTAAGGTTTATTTATTAAATACATTCTAAATAACATGCTTAAATGTTTGTTTGCGTTGCTAGATGATGTGCTTTTATTATGAAAAATGAATCCTCTGTGTTTAAGTGTCCACACGTGATCACACGAAATAACGCGTGCAGACGGCGTGTTGTCTTCACACGTAACATCTAAAGACATTTTTCACTTCGGGCCTGCTTCTTTCTCCGCACGCGCTTCGGATCTCTGATACTCTGCGTAACACCACTAAAGGTGAGTTCATCTGAAACTTACCACCTGAGCTGCTCGGTTAACAGGTTAGTGGAGATTCTGGAGTCATGAATCTCTGTATTTTTCTTCCAGTGTCCTGATTCTTTACACCTCTTATAATGAAATCAGAGTCCAGACGCCGCTCTTTAGGAAAATCTCCACAGACTCCTGCTGCTACTGGCTCAAAGGTAAAGTTTAGTCATGTGTCTGATTTCTCTTTTAGCTTTTAAACTCTGAGAACTTATTTATAATTAAGTAACCATCACAACACTATATACAACAAGCAGAAGACTTCAGGTCAGGACTCACACTTTATGTGGTCTTCGGATTATTAATAAAGGAACTGATTTCCTTGCATGTTTCTGTTGTAAATTCTGAAACAATTAGTAGATTAGCAAACCAAAAGACAAGTCTGCTAACTGTTCTCTAGATAAATAAAGTTCATTAGATGGAAATGTGTAACACTTGTTAGATAGTGTCGTGAATTCTTCTTCAGCAATAAAACACTCCATCACCTGGTTCACACACACTGCAGCACAAGCTCACTGTGCTTTCACTTGACACCTTAGCAACGCTTACAAACATGAATGCTGTGGAGGAGTTGTTGTTATCATCTAAAAGACAGAGGAGAAGATGGAATGTCTGTCCATTAAATACCACCTTAAAATATGAGAACATGTATAAAACTAAATTGAACAACCTCAATCCCCCCCCCATGCTATTCAATACATTAACACTTTTATTAAACATAGACCTTTTAGTTTCATTAAATAGATTTGATTTATTGTAGGCTCGTTTTGTAAAAGTTAGCATATACTGTAATTTCTCACATTTACAAGATGAGGTGATTGTTCGCCCATCGGTGTAAATGTCTCTGTGTATAAAGACAAAAGAATGAGGGTTAATCACCATCTGAGGGTGTAGTGTAGTGACTGTGTTTTATTTGTATAGATGCTAATGAATGACATGGCATGCCAAATGGAATAATGAGTCACTGAGCAAAGGTGGGGTTCAATATCAAAAGTAACCGTATCTGGTGTGGCTTTAAGTACTACAGTGTAGAGATCGACCGATTATTTATTTATTTTTTAATGAACCATTATCAATAACCGATATGCAGAAACGATATTGTTTTACTTCTGTTTTTGACACAATGATAACACCACTGAACTGAACAAACCATTTTATTTATAAAAATTGTCAATTTAAATTCCTCCTTGCATACAAAACAGAACGACTCTTAAGCCGGGTGCACACTGTGTGGTTTTTAATCGTCCTTTGCGACTGCTGCTTGTCAGACTTTACGAACGTGATCCTCACTGTAAGCCGTGTCACACAGTAGGATCTCAGTCGTCATTAATGTCGGACTGTACGACATTCGAGATGCGAAAAAACGGGCGCATGCACGCAAGAACTCGTACAGAGTAGGAGAAGCCGTGCTACAGGACTGTGCCTCAAATCTTCTGACACTGCTAGAATTTAATCGGAGGGAACATTTTATCCCACAGGCTGTCGGGGGAACATGTCAAACTAGCGATCAAAGACTACAGATTGTGGCCTAGTATTATAGGAATATTTCAGGATTCTCAATATTGGTCTCGGATGAGCAAATCGTGGCCAAATTCATACAGTGTGAACTCTGCTTTATTCATACACAAATAAATAGAGGGGTCGGAAGAGTGCAAAAAAATAAATTAATTAAATAAATAATAATAAAGTGCACTGTTACTAAAGTGTCTTTATTTATTTATATATATATATATATATATATATATATATATATATATATATATATATATATATATATATATATATATATATATATATAATATTTGTTTTATAAAGCTTTAAGGTAAACAAACGGGTAAAACAAAAAAGCACATAATCATTCTAACAATTTTATAAAGAAAAACAATCTAAATCACTTAACTAACCCTACTTTGGTGTAGTATACTTTACCTGCACATCGTTGTCGACTTCCCCTTAGCTGTAATGGCGCTGCAGTGGCGGTTCTGTGTGCAATTCTCAAAACGTCCACAAGATCCCTCCATTTATCTGTGAAACCGATAGTGGAAAAAAAAACGATGTTCGATTATGGAAAAATGCTTAAATATCGGGAATAATATCAGTGAAACTGATTATCGGTTGATTTCTACTGCTGTGCGTCTCATCCTCATGGACTGCACCAGATTTGTCGGTTCTTGCTGTGAGATGTTACTCCACTCTTCCACCAAGGCATTTACAAGTTCTCCATCACGTCTGGGGGAGGGGACACATAGGTACATGGAATTTTCCACTGCAAGAACGATCAGCTGTGAGATTAGTTTTTTTTTTTTTAGCAATTCACAAAAATATATGCTTTAGTTCAAAAGTTTCAGGTCAGTGTTGATTCAGATGCATCTGTAAAATTACTGCAATCTGATTCTAGTGTTAAAGATTTAGGTTTCCTTACAATAATCCGTGACAGTGTGGGGTGAGACGACAACATTATAGTCTGTTTTCTGTGAGCTCCAGAACCAGAGTGCTGTAAACTTTCTGCCACTTTTGGGTAATATGCATATTTTCTCTTCATAATGCTGAGCCAGAAAAGAGTGCTGCTTAATGAGTGCCATTTATTCCAGTCCATTTTACTTCCACAGACAAAAACAAAAGAATAATGTCTGAGCCAGCAGATTAAAAAAAACAAAAAAAACAAACCAATTCTCAGTGCACCACACTTACTGCTGTAACCCCCACCCAAACTACAATATCATGTAAGGATGATTACATCTTATGTAGTTCCTCCAATTAATACCAATTAACGCAAACACTGCAATATCCGGCGGAGCTTGCAATTGTTAAAACTACAGCACATTTTCTGCAGATTTGGACCAAGATCCATCATGTTACGTCATCACAATGTACATTCAGTCAACACTCTCTTCGATTCACGTGCGTTGACCATGAGTACAGATAAAAGGTCTAATTTACTAACAAACATCCCTGCGAAAGACTGTGCAAAACATTTTCACCATTTATACAGTTATCTGCAAAAGAAGCACAGAAACCCTTTTTTCACAATTTGCAATGCAACCAAATGCCTCAACAAAATCAGAATTTTTTGGCCGCAACAGTTACAAAAAAACTCTGTGAAATATTGTATGGACTGATTTATATTACACAAACCTAGTGACCGCCATATGCGTCCCCAGGAATACAGCATAATGGGATTTTAAGAAGCATGGATGTGGGATGAGCTGTAACTTCACACCTGAATGATAGTCAAATAATTTTTTTTAACAGAGAATGTGTATAGATTACAATAATACTGTAATCTATTGTATTTGGAAACACAAAGTTCCATGTTGATTTTCCAGAGTCTAAACACATTCATTGCTTCAGCTTGAAAAAACATTGACGCACAGAGCAAGGTCATATTTGTATGGCCAGTCTCTAAATTGTATAAACGTAAAGATCTACATTAACTTTTTCTGTGTGATGAGAAATTATGTTTGGTCAATTGTTGTTCATCTTGGCTCCTAAAAATGATCAGTGACACTGGTTTTGGCATTAGTAAAATTAGAATGCAATCAATTGAATTACGTGACAAATCTAAAATTACAAAGCTGTTACAGCCATTAAAGGTGGGTGATTGTGTGGCCAGGCCGTATTATAGTATTGTAGGAGATGTTTCCAAAAACAATTCCATAAATACATGGGAACAAAATCTTAAATTATTTAAGCATCTTGTATAATGTTATGTTTTCCAGATTTACCACTGCTCAGATTGTGGGAAGAGTTTTACTAAGAGTGGTGATCTCCAAAAGCACGAGCGCATTCACACGGGGGAGAAGCCGTATCACTGTGGACAGTGTGGGAAGAGTTTTACTTGTCAGAGTCATCTCCAAATACACCAGCGCATCCACACGGGAGAGAAGCCGTATTACTGCTCACAGTGTGGGAAGAGTTTTACTCGTCAGGGTACTCTTCAAATACACCAGCGCATTCACACAGGAGAAAAGCCGTATCACTGTGGACTGTGTGGGAAGAGTTTTACTTGCCAGAGTCATCTCCAACATCACCACCGTACTCACACAGGAGAGAAGCCGTATCAATGTGGACAGTGTGGGAAAAGTTTTACTTGCAAGGGTAATCTCCAAATACACCAGCGCATTCACACAGGAGAGAAGCCGCATCACTGTAGACAGTGTGGGAAGAGATTTGGTCAAGAGAATCATCTTCAGACACACCAGCGCATTCACACAGGGGAGAAGCCGTATCACTGCTCGCAGTGTGGGAAGAGTTTTACTTGTCAGAGTCATCTCCAACGCCACCTGCTCATTCACACAGGAGTAAAGCCATATCGCTGTGGACAGTGTGGGAAGAGTTTTACTCGTCAGAGTCATCTCCAAGTTCACCAGCGCATTCACACAGGAGAGAAACCGTATCACTGTGGACAGTGTGGGAAGAGTTTTACTTGTCAGAGTACTCTCCATCGTCACCAGCGCATTCACACAGGAGAGAAGCCGTATCACTGTGGACTGTGTGGGAAGAGTTTTACTCGTCATAATCATCTCCAAATACACCAGCGCATTCACACAGGACAGAAGCCATATCACTGTGAACAGTGTGGGAAAAGTTTTCGTGACCACAGTACCTTCCACAGCCACCAACAAAGTCATACAGGAGCGAAGCTGTACATCTGTGTACAATGTGGACGGAGCTATACTCATTCAAGTTTTTTAAGGACACACAAGTGCTCTAACATAAAGCCGTCAGATCTTGACATGTGAATTTTTTCAAAGGGAGGTCAAGGGACATTCTGACAAAACTATATTGTTATATTATTTGTCTGTAGTGTTCTGCTGTCTGGTACTTTCTTGCTTGGTTTTTAGAAAGATTCATGATTTTATGCTGTTTTCCTGTTCTTTCCCCAAACAGTACAATACCAAGCATGGAATACACATATTTAACCAATGGGAATGCCCTACTTTAATCAACTAATCCAGGCTTCTGCGTGAGACGTATGATGCTGACATCTCGCTCCAACATGAGCAAACATAACCAGGATGGCATAACCGGGCAGGGGTGGCTCAGTGGTAAAAGGCTCTGGGTTACTGATCAGAAGGTCTGGAGTTCAAGCCCCAGCACGGCCAAGCTACCATTGTAAAATGTACGTAAATGTAACCAAAACACAGAGGCATTGTATCATAAATATAGCAACAGGTGTTTTTTGTTGTTTCTTTTTTATTGTTTTTTTTTTAAATGTGAGCATTCCAGTCTGACCTTCTGATTCTTACTGCTGATGAGTGGTTTGTGTGTTGTGGTATGGCCTCTATATTACTGCACTTGAACTCTTCAATTGGTGGATTGTGATACCTTCACCCCTGCCTTGTGAATGTTATTGATGTCACTAACTGTTGTTTTGGGGGTTTTTTTCAGAGGTCTCGCAATGTTTGTCATTAGCTGCTGTTTTCCTTGGCTGACCTGTTTTTTTTTTTTCTTGTTTTTTTTTTTTCAAATTGTTGTAATCGCTATACCCAATGCTTGTGCAATGGCTCTGATAGATTTTCCTTCTTTTCTCAGCTTCAAAATGGCTTGATTTTCTCTGTGTTGGCTTATCCTTTTTAACAAGGCAAAGCCTAAGGCTCAGACCAACAGTAGACTTTCAATGCTCATAATTCTCGAAACATTCAATGGTCTAGGGCAGCGGCCCCCAAACTTTTTTGCGCTATGGCCCGGTTTAATATCAGACGATATTTTCATGGACTGGCTTTTGAGGTGTGGCAGATAAATAAAACAAAATGAAATGACACGACCGGCATAAAAACTGGGGCATTTTAAAGATATAATAATAAACATGAATCCATTGTGAAATTGCAACTTTATTAACTTGTCTTTTAATACAGGGTTCTTGTCTCCAAGTGGCGAAGCAGTTTTAAAGGCTTTATTGCCTCATTAGAGAGCCGGTTGCCACATATCATTCAGAGCGGGCTTGGTGCATGGAAATCACCTGTCGCGATAAAACCATATTTCAAGTAGGACTCCTGGTATTGTCTGTTAAAAGCAGCTTTCTTTTTCTTGGAAGTCGTAAGCTCTCCTTACTGGGCCTATTGCTCTTGGCAAAGAAACTTTCCAGAGATGTTTTTGTTTTCTTTACTCATTTTGCTAGATTGTGGGTTTATTTTTAGCAGTAACATATCACGTGACCGAGACAAGTGTCTTGACATACGTCAAGAGTAAGTCATAGACGGTTGTAATGGAGAGAAACCGGTCATTTTTCAAAATGAAACATAGTTCAGACTCGGATAATAAATAAAACGTAAATAATGTAAGTCATTTATTCTTTCTTTGCGGCCGGTACCAAATGACCCATGGACTGGTACCGGCCTGGGGGTTGGGGAACCCAGGTATAGGGCATACCTGGCCAGAAAGAACCACCTACTAGTCACATGTTCCAATAATTTTGATCACAAAAAATTGGTGGGTTCAATTAAAAGGTGCCATGTTCTAAGTTGTGTAACACACCATAGATTTAAATATGAAGTAATAAAAGTGGAAACTCAGATCTGTACTCTCGTATTCATCTTTTTATATAAAACACAAATATCTTTAGTGTATAGTGAAAACAACAGAATTGGTCTTGCTGTTCCAATACTTTTTTGTGGAATGAGTTATCTTGTTCTAGACATTATATTATTTTCTAAATATAAATATTCAGTTACATTCTGTTAAATGTTAAAAGAAAATGTATGGTCTTTCTTTAAAAAAACAATAGTATTCCATTGTTTTAAGTAAGTTTGTTCAGTGGTGTATTGTGCTCAAATTTTATATTTATGTATTAAACATTTTATGGACAACCATGGTGTTGTGTCTATGTTGTGAAATGGGATTAATTAGTAATGTATTATAATAATAATAATAATAATAATAATAATAATAATAATAATAATAGTAATGATGATGATAATATTGTAAGGATGTCTCACATTCAACTGCTTTTATTTCCAGCACATTTCTTTGTGTGCATATTTGTATTAACCAGGGTTACAGCTAAGATTATTTTCATAATCGATTAATTGGCCGATTATTTTTTTTTTTTTGATTAATCGGATTGGGGGGGGCTTTCAGTACCATTTTTTATTTATTTATTTAAAATCAATCCACAAACTGAGTGTTACAAATAAAACTTAAAACTAAAACTTTGCACAACTGTTTGTCCAATTATATAAGACTGAAAATACACACCAGAGAGTGTGTGTGTGTGTGTGTGTGTGTGTGTGTGTGTGTGTGTGTGCCATTCAGTGGCTTGCTCAGTTGGGTTAAATTCGCACCTTTAATATCTGTATACCATGTTGATATTTCTGTAAAGCTGCTTTGAGACAATGTCTATTGTAAAAAGCGCTATACAAATAAAATTGAATTGAATTGTATGTATATATATGTGTGTGTGTATGTGTGTGTGTGTGTATATATATATATATATATATATATATATATATATATATATATATATATATATATATATATATAGTATTGATTCATTATTTTTTATGGATGCACAAAAAGCACTGAATTAAACTATAGTCCTAAGTTATAATAATAACTAATAATAAAAATCACTTTCACTGCACCTTGTGGTTTCTGTTACTCACTGCTTTTAGGCATATTATTTTACTTTAGTGTTTTAATTAGACATTACAGGTCTTACTTGCACTCCCACTGCGAGTGTGGAGCAAGGAGGCCTCATTACTAACAGATCACTTCTGTTATAATAAACGACAGAAGTTACACTGCAAGCGTGCAAATACACCATATAATGACAATAAATTTACAATAAACTAAACCTTAAGCAGCTTGCACCAGTTTCCCAAAGCCCTTGCGCACAGTGGAGCATTTTGGATACAAACATAAGTTTGTGCTTGTGCATCACTATTGTACCTCAGTTCTACTCAAACTCAACTTTGTAAAGTTTTATCTCCTTCAGGGTGTTTAATATAAAATGCACCCCTGCCTTAGAGGACTTGGAGGTTGCAGACTTTCTTCCTCAGTCACTTGATGATTTCGCCTCCATCTGATGGAGACTGAGGTCATATTGGGAATAAAAGATAATGTTGATAAAAAGTAGACATAAGAAAGTCACTGTCAGTGACTCTGGATATCTGCTAAAGCTAGCGGGGTCACAATATGTGTGTATGATGTCATGTGCCACTGACTAGGAAGCGGCTCATACTTCCAGTTAGTAAAAAAATTATGTATTTCATTTGAGACAATTCTACCTTTCTAAAATTCATACACTAGACCAGAGGTTCTCAACCTTTTGTGAGCTCTGGACCTCTAGCATATTTCCAACCATCCACAAGGACCCCCTCACTCCACAACAATTATAGGCTATATATTTAACAGTCATTACTATACATGTTACTTTATTTTTATTAATAGTTAACGTTAATAATATTAACATTGGACATTTAAAATCGAAACAAATCATTTCAAGATTTTATTTTTTACATTTTATTGTTGGTGTGACGTTTAATTTGACTCTCTGAATTATCGTTTGTTTATTTTATCCATCAATGCAACACGTGAACTTGTCTACCACTCACAGGTTTTTGCAAATTACCATTTCATTTGTAAATAAATGTAAAATAAATCCATCAATGAACGATCGTCTCCTACGTGATATTTGTGAATGCACGTGAATAACAAAATTGATTAATTTTAAAACATCTCATTTGAATATGTTCTGATACATTTAACAAAACTTTCCTACTGACCCCATGCACTTACAACACTGCCCCGCCCCCAAACTGCGCAACCCCCTGGTTGAGAAACAGGGCACTAGATGGTAGAGTACGCAGTACATAGTATAAGTGTATAGTAAGTCATTTGGGACACAACTTTAGTTTTTACTTTCTGAAGCGTGTTTTTTCACCAATTATCCAATTATCTGCCAAAGAAGCACAAAAAACTCTCCAGGTTGCATTGCAAATTTTGAAAGAAAAAAAGCCTCAGCAAAATCAAGCATTTTGGGCCAAAACAGTTACAAAAAACTCAGCAAAATACTGTAAGGACTGAGTATATCACACAAGCCTAACGACTACCATACAAGTTCCCAGGAATGTAGCATTACATACATTCCATACAATAACACATCATATGTTAACTAGACATGCAGGGGTGTTAAAAATTAAAGACAACACATTTTCTGTTGCTTTCAACACAGTGTATTAGTACATTTCCACACAAAGATGTGTTGCAAAATAACACAAAATAACAGCGTTTATACATTTTTCCCTACAGTTATCCTAAAATGCAATTTGTTTGTATGCTAATATTCTACTCAAATGCTCACAAAATAAACAAACAATTGAAAGAAATTCAGGTGACAGTTATTAAAATCATTAAAACATTTGACAGATGTAAGAATTGGAGTTGATGCATCTTCTTACAAAGCTCCCTGCCATCTGGGAAGAGGAGTCCCACTCCTTTCCATTTGAAAAGCTGTAAAAGAACAAAAAGGGAATTAGTTAGTTGTGAGCTACAAAATATGGACAAATGACTTTGGGTTTCAACTAAAGAATAAAGTTAATGTTTTGGAATGGCCAAGTCATAGTCCTGATCTTAATCCAGTAGAAATGTTGTAGAAGAACCTGAAACAAGCAGTTCATGTGAGGAAACCCACCAACATCCCAGAGTTGAAGCTTTTCTGTTCTGAGGAACGGGCTAAAATTCCTCCAAGCCGATGTGCAGGACTGATCAATAGTTACCCCAAACATTTAGCTGCAGTTATAACTGCACAAGGGGGTCACACCAGATACCGAAAGCAAATGTTCACATACTTTTGCCACTCACAGATATGCAATATTGGATAATTTTCCTCAATAAATAAAATGACCAAGTATAATTTTTTTGTCTAATTTGTTTAATTAGGTTCTCATTATCTACTTTTAGGATTTGTGTGGAAATTTGATGATGATTTATGTCATATTTATGCAGAAATATAGAAAGGGTTCTCAAACTTTCAAGCACCACTGTTTGTATGAGATAGTATTCCTCTAAATACCACAGTGATTTGCCAACAATTACAATTATTTTTTATTTATTAATGAACGACACTTTGTGCTTTTATGGGATGTCTGTGAGACTTGATTCTTTGGCAGTGGTTAATTTGTAAATCTACAAGTCCTGGAACACTAAGAGGGCAGTGATCCGGCAGGTCGGGAGGCATGGGAAAGGTCACGGTCCTCGAACTTACAGACATGTAAAAGTGCTTCCAGTATCTCTCGTAGCCAATGATATTCAATGATGATAATAATCCTATGTTATTGATCACACTGCTACAGCGACATAATAATAGCATAACAAACTCAATAGCAGTGAGTATTCTCAGTACAAAAGGAAACATTTTTATGAAATGTACAGTCTATCAGCTTATGTGCTGTCACCTCAGTTAGTTAAAAAACACACTTCACCAAAGCACTTCGGAAAAAATATAAGGCTATGTTTCATGCAGTAAGCGTACTTACAATAAACATTAACTGTACAACATAATCAAGAAAAAACTGTCTTACCTAAGATAAACTATTCAACAAAGCTGTCATGTCAGTGTCCTTCTTCCCTGTGTCCCTTACATATACATGATCGCACAAATGGTTCAGGATTGAAATTTGTAAGCCATGGCCCCACAATGTTCACAAACATCAGAGACGAAATGATATGGACAAGAAGAGATGCACGCTGTGAGCTACAAACGACATTGATTTTGGAGAAACCCTGCTCAAGCTCCACTGTACATGGGCTCTTAACTCTATGAAATTCTGGGCAGTCAGTCTCACATTCAAAGCCCTGTGCAGGTTGACAACGTTTAGCCTCATAAGCGCTTCTAATTATATCTAATCCACCAATACTGCATACACATATCACATAGGATTAAAATAGGATATAGTATTTATTGGGCTATGACTGGGCCCACTGGGCCCAGTGTTAAGTTCTTCGTCCGATACCAGTCACAGAACCAGAATTTTAAACAGAACAAAACCATTGCGCTGGCTGATTGCCTCTCATCCAAGCTCGGTAAGTAGTCACACTGACACCATTGTTCAGTGAAAGCTTCTTAGTTTAATGATATAGAAAGCATAGTATACATACACACAATAAATATTGATTAAGTCTGATAAATTTCAATTGGAGCAGGTAACAGATAAAATCAAAACATCTATTACGTAGGTTCGAGTGATATAAGAACTAAGGACAGGTGTTATCTACCAGATAATAAGAGGAAGAAGAACCTAGAGAGAGAGAGAGAGAGAGAGAGAGAGAGAGAGAGAGAGAGAGAGAGAGAGAGAGAGAGAGAGAAGAAAACAATTTGGTTCCAGTACATCATGACACAAACTAGAGAGCTTCATAATAGAGATCATGCCTGAAACTTATCACTAAGTGTCAGAATTCAGATCTCAAGAAATAATAATAATAATATCATATAAAAATCATATGGAAACCAGCATCAGATTTAGGTATTAACTTTAATAATAAAGATAAGTATGTGAAGTGATAGGTGAGGAGCTGAGAGAGAGTTGCCCCTCCCCCACAGGGAAAACAACTGAACATCTTTTCCTGCTGGAGCTCATTCTCTCTCTCACAGCTCCATCTGACTGGAGGAGCAGCAGTTCACAGCTGGACATCAACTCAAGGCAAGTAATGTTTTTTTCTCCTTATCTTATATCTTACCTTATATCTATCTATCTATCTATCTATCTATCTATCTATATATATATATATATATATATATATATATATATATATATATGAGAGAGAGAGAGAGAGAGAGAGAGAGAGAGATAAGATCATAAGACTTTTATTGTCCTGAAAAATCCGTAATGATAATCCCTCCACCCCCAATACTGGAGCACAATCAGTTGAAGATAAATCAGTTACTGATTAAGTCACAATCAAAACAGATAAATATTTATTATTGATTTCATGCCACTCAGTGCAGCAGAAACACAAACCAGAGAAACAGCACTACACGAGTCAGATAAGTGATAAAGTTTCTTTTATCTTAGACATTTCCGTTGAACTTTCTTCAAAGCCAAAGTGAAGAGCGATAGAAAAATAAGCCTCATCTTCAGATTAATAGAAAAGTGTTCAGAATTAATGAGGCCATGCTGCAAAACAGCCAAATAACTGAGACAGGGTGGGTGACTTTTTGTAACAATTGTGCAGAACTGTTCATGAAGATCACAGATAACAGCTTTATTATTGGCTATATTGGTTTATCCCACAACCCTTCCGAATCCTGGATTCTGATTGGGTAGAAAGTGTTGATTAAACACTCGGGAACATGCTGTTATAGGAAAACAATGAACACCTACCCTAAAATAGTGTTTAATTCCTTACATAGTCCTTTTACTGCTAACACTTTTAAACAGAATAGTGTTTGTCATTGTAAATCATTCACAGAAGTGAAATTAAATGAGATGATAGATAGTTAATCAGAACCACTTCATTTCTGTAATACTGACCTGTGTTGTACAAACTTGCTGAGTCAACAGCTGTGCAATCAAGTAGATATAATCAGTTAAGATAAGAGCAAACTTTGCCCATTAATCTGAATGTAAAAAGGAAACAGCAGTGAGAAAGGGAGATCAGACCTGACAAAGGGAGAGAATGAGAGAAGGTGCTCAGGATTTCATGAGGATAAATCTAACAACAAAAGTCGAGATTATCCCTAAGCGGGACGCAGAGCAGATTTGTGTGTAAGAGACAACAGAACGGATACAGACATGTGGAATTTATGGGTGTGTCTGTGTGCATTTGCATGCTCTTTGCAGGCCATGCCTCTCATCAGAAACAAGTTCTTAGATTGCAGCAAGGTGCTGCTGGTCTCCTTTGACGGGTTCAGGTGGGACACACATTTGTTGGAAATTCAGTGTTTTATCAATATGAAAAAAGTCATTTTTACATAACTAGTTTAAATGTATTAATTAATATATTTACTTACTGTTAGCAAAAAAGTATGAATTTAAACAAGTAGCAGACATGCAGTAAAAATCATATTTGTAATAACAGATCATGTCCCACACATTTTGACCCAAGAGTAATAATAATAATAAATGCGCTAGAATTTTAAAAATACGTATAGTGTGAATTTGAAATAAAAAACAGAAACTGAGTGTCCATTACCATCAATGTGTCTTATGACACATGCAAATTTAACATTTGCATAACATTCACAATAGATGCACTGATTTACTGACAGTCTCACAATTAAATGGTACAATACTATACCATTACTTATCACAAGGGTGGTGCCGTTAAGTATGTATCTTTTACCTGAGAAGGTGCATTAGCGTTAAAATTCAAATTATGTACCAAACGTTATTTTAAAGGTGTACTATATACACATTCTCATGTGAAAGATCTTATAATAAAGCTACAAACGATGCCACCAATTGACAGCAGTTCTACATGCACATTTAGTGTCCAATTAACCCTTACTGTTCAATTCAATTCAATTTTATTTGTATTTATTTTACAATAGACATTGTCTCAAAGCAGCTTTACAGAAACATATAAGGGTCAGGAGAAACTCCCTAAGATGTTAAGAGGAAGAAACCTTGAGAGGAACCAGACTCAGGAACCTGTCCTCATCTGGGTAACAACAGATAGTGTGAAAAAGTTCATTATGGATTTATATAAAGTCTGTTTGGCCTCAGAAGCAGCCGTAGCCGTAGAGCTCCATCCAGAGGCAGGACATCCGAAACGGATCAGGCAGGGCCGGAGAGCAGAGAGAATCAGGATCTCTAGTATCTCTCTCTAGTATCTAGGGCGGTTGTGGCTCAGGTGGTAGAGTGGGTTGTCCACTAATCGTAGGGTTGGAGGTTCGATTCCCGGCCCACATAACTACATGCCGAAGTGTCCTTGGGCAAGACATTGAACCCCAAGTTGCTCCCAATGGCAAGTTAGCGCCCTGCATGGCAGCTCCTGCTACCATTGGTGTATGGGTGAATGAGACACAGTGTAAAGTGCTTTGGATAAAAGCGCTATATAAGTTTACCATTTATTTTATCTCCATTAAATCGTACTGTTAAGTGCCTTAATGTAATTCAATTGCCTCTCTTAACAGCACTTTATAAAGGCAACAAATACCATAATGATTTACTAAGAAGTTCCCTGGTTAATTGCGTGTTCTTGTCTGGTGTTACATGTTTGCTTTAAGGAATAAGCAATTAGGGGCATTTCAACATGAAATTGCAAGGGGGGTGGAGTCCATGCAATTAGATTTATAAATTAAGGTGTTAGTCACTTTCAGATGAAGCCAACATGATACTATTTACTTTATACTTTGCTTTACAGATGAAAATGTTTTAAAATTAAAGCTCAGTACCGCAAAATAATCAGGATGTGAAAAAATGTTTAAATTCCTTCTCCTATAAACCGAACACACAATCTTTTACTTCGCATTTATTTTCTGCATCATACCATAGAGAGAGAATTATCGATCTGGACTTACATAATTATAGTTACATAATTTAGGTAATTATGAATGGCATTTTTTCATAATAAACCTGCAACATATCCACTTTCTGTGCCTGCAATTTATCCACTATACACAAATAGTGCACATTACATTAGATCAGGGGTGTCAAAGATTTACAGAGATTTACCCGCTTTTAACACACCAAATTCAGCCCATGAAATTCTTGGGAATTGGCTGATGAGTGGAATCAAGTGTGTTAAATAAGGTTGAAAGCTAAAAACTTTGGAACTGGAGTTTGACACCTCTGCTTTAGATCGTAGTTAAATAAGTAAATAAGTACGTAAGTAAGTAAATAAATAAATATTGTTATTATTACTACCATGTTAATAATTGCTGCTGTTTCAGGTGGGATTACGACAAAGACGTAGACACGCCTCACCTGGACCAAATGGCTCTAGATGGGGTGAAAGCAACTTTCGTGACACCAGCCTTTTTTACCATGACCAGTCCTACTCACTTCACAATACTTACCGGTAACGACACATGCATCATTCAATAACCTCATTAAAATTCACTTATCGCTGTGTGTCCTTCACGTGACCCCATTTTCTAAACTGTACACATGCAACCTGTCTTATCAGTAAAAGGTTTTTATTTATCTTATCAAGACATATCCTTTATCACGACAGTTATCCAATGCACTATACACTCTGTGGCCATTTTATCAGGCAACACCTAACAAACTTTATATCTGTGCCCAAAAGCTGTTGCTGTAATCATAAAGATGGTCCTGCTGCTCGTTCTATGATTCTTATTCACAATCTGCTCATACTGCACATCCTGTGAACAGACAGTACTCTTTATCTTCGTTCTTCTACACTTGTATAATATTTCAAAGTGTCACCAAAAAGGTTCCCTTTTAAGTCAAGGTTTCTTTCTCATGCCATCTGGGAGAGTTTTTCCCTCACCACTGTTGCCTTCAGCTCGTTCAGCAGGGATCTAAATGAACACCTGGATCTCTGTAACGCTTTCTGTAAGGCTGTGACAATATTTATTATTAACAGAACCATATAAATAAAATTGAGTAGAATTGTATTGCTGAGAATAATCCACCACATCTTTCAGGTTGGAGAGTTGCACATAGCACCAGATGTTGTACGTACCTCGAAAATACCCATTATAATGCCACAAAGCGTATACACCCTTTTTAATTTTCGTAAAGAATTTTAATAATTCCAAATCCATTAAAAATGTTAACTTCTGGCTTGTTGAATTTTGGATTCTGATTAATCAACACCTTCTGAACAATTTCAGCAGCTCTGACAGTAGTGCAGCTGCAAATCGCAGGTTTATATTAATACATTCCTTCTAATACTTTCTTGTTTCTATAGTAACAGCTCATTCATAGAGACTTGTACGACAGACTGTACAAGTCTTTAATTAAAAACCAATTGGAAATGGTCTGCACTTCTATAGCGCTTTTTTAACCTTAGCGGTTCTACAAAGTGCTTTACACTGGTTCTCATTCACCCATTGACCCCCCACCAATGGTAGCAGAACTGCCATGCAAGGTGCTAGCTTGCCATCAGGAGCAACTTGGGGTTCAGTGTCTTGCCTAAGGACACTTCAGTATGTTGACTCATGTGGGCTCGGAATCAAACCGCCAAACCCTACGATTAGTGAACAACCCGCTCTAAAACCTGACCCACAGCCGCCTGTAAAATTGTAGAATCATTGGCAATTTTACGTGTTATAAAAGAAAAAAAACGGTTGGGGATGTGCTGTCATAAGAAAATAATCATCTTCAGGCTGGTAACAGTAACTCTGCTTCCTCACACCACCGTATTGTTAACTATTTTACCGTGACATTATGATGGGGTATAAGAAAATGTCAAAAAATGTAAAGAAAGCTCACTCTAATCTTACCCAAGACTGGCATTGTCATTTATTCTGCAGGTAAATATATTGAGAATCATGGCGTGATACACAACATGTGGTTCAACACCAGCTCGTCTGAGAAGAAGCCCTACTATCAAACGCAATTTGTGAACGAGTGGTGGGATAACGGCAGTCTGCCCATCTGGATCACTGCTCAAAGACAGGTACTGAAACCCTAAATGTGAATCTTCTTGTACAGTATTTTAAAGTTTCAACATGTATGTCAACTTTCTAAATCACTCAATCATACAAACTGTGGACTGAAATGTTTTAATTGGTATCCATTATATTGCAGAGATAAAACATTATATATCTTATCTGTTTGGAGAATGGTAACATGGCATACTCATGGCATCATCTTGTGATAACCAACATGATTAGACTTTAGGTTTAGACCCATTATAATTGGTGCAAGCCTGAGATAAACGCCACAGTGCCTGGACATCTAATGCCCGAGGTGGACAAATAAAAGAAATTATTAGATAAGTGGAAGCTCGTGTGTATCCCAGTCTCATGTTTTAGTACAGGAGAACATGGAGTCCAGGATTGAATCAATGACCCTGAATTTGTGAGGATGCAACCCAATGCACCACCATGCAGCAAGATTATTAAACAGATTCAGTCGCTTAATACTACTATAACATTAAATAACATTTCACATCTGAACTGACGTTTTCTTTTCTTTTCCTTTTTCTTTAACTCAGGGTCTCCGAGCTGGCTCACTTCACTTCCCTGGCACAGCTTCAACCTACGATGGTGAGAAAGCATTGGTGTCTGAAGTGGAGCCTCGCTTCTATGACTACAGCAATGAGACGGTATGGCGCCAGAACATTGACAAGATCATGGATGTCTGGTTTAGAGAAAAAGACCTGGACTTTGTGGCCTTGTATTTCGGAGAGCCAGACAGCATAGGCCACAAATATGGTCCAGACTCAGAGCAACGCAGGGAGATGGTGAGACAGGTGGACCGAACGGTGGGATACCTCAGATCTGCAGTCGAGCACAACGGCCTCACCCAGTGTCTCAATATCATCATCACTGCTGACCATGGCATGACTACGGTGTTACGTGGTGGTGAGGTGAACGAGATTGTACTCTTCAAGATCCCAGGATTCTCATTCCAAGATCTAGACTTCCATCTGGTGGACTACGGGCCATCTGGTTTGCTCCTCCCTAAAGCAGGAAGGCTGGAAAAAGTGTACAATGCCCTGAAGGGTGCTCATCCACACCTCCATGTCTACAAAAAAGAGGAAATGCCCTCCAGACTGCACTTTGCTCAAAATGACCGCATATTGCCCATCATCCTATGGGCCGACTTGGGATATGTCATTAATGGGGTGAGTAACTTGACTATTTAACCAGTTAAAAAATGAATTGTATACCTGTGAAATTCTAGTGTTGTTGAATTCTATATTCTGATTGGACAGTTGGAGTTGATTTATTTCCTGTAACAGCAGCTTTAACAGGACCGCAGCTGCAAATCACTGAGTTACATTTTGTTGTATGTGCCATGACAAATGTGTCAAAAAAGATGATCTTGTGAAACTTTACTTGCTAGTACCTCCCAGTGCAGTTCAACAAAGGAGAGCATGGCTTTGACAATGATGATTTGGACATGAAGCCTTTCTTCCGCGCAGTGGGACCTGCCTTCCGGAAGAATCTTATAGTAGAGCCATTTGAGACAGTGCACATATACTCACTGATGTGCCACCTGCTGGGCATCACACCTGAACCCAACGATGGACACCTGAACGCCACGCGTGCCATGCTGCTCTCCTCTGAGCAACCTCAGGGTTAGCGAATTATCAATTATCATGATTTCACTTAAAAGCGTTATAGCGATAATCATTTTTTAGATATTGCCCAGTCCTAGTGGGAACAAGTAGCAAAGGTCTGATAGAAAAGGGATCTAATGTCTACAGAAATCCGTTTTTAAAAGCCCTGTCCAATTGACATTAAAATCCACAGTTAATAACTTGCCTACTAATACTTAAAATTTAAATATTATCTTCAATGATGTCCTAGATTTAATTTTAAATTAAATTCTAAGTTTTCTTATTTAGTTTACACTTCTTTTATTGACATGTCGGTCTCTTTACACTTTCACCTTTTTATGCAAAGTCTTCTATTCATTCCAAAAATCTCAAGTGTGCATCATTGGCTCACTGGTGTTCCTGGAATTTAAAGTCACAACCATCCAATTACAAATCATAATTTAACTGGCACTTAAATGTAAAATCTCACCACTCTTTTATACCACTTTTTTACTCATACTCTGTGCTTGTGCTGCAGAAAAAAACTCTGTCCTGCCCGGAGTGTTCATTGGCCTCGGGGCTGTGGCTGGTTTGCTGCTGATCTTGTTTGTTGTCATGGTGACCCGCAGCGTCCTTAAGCGCAGGAGGAAAAAACAGAGGTATGGGGATAAAAAATAGACTCAGATATTAAGAATAAGTTTTTTAAAAAAATGCAATTTGTAGTATTCATTCATGCTATGTTAATAATTAAATACATCAATGATTTAATAAATGAAAAATAAATAATTTGAATAAAATAAATTTCAATTGTTAGCATTTAATTATCCATTATTAATTCATTAGGTTTCATTAATTAATTTATTCAAACCTGTAATACAGCATATACAATATTTGCCACTTAATATATTATTTGTTTTTTTTCCCCCCTCATTTTTTAGAGCTGGTAGTTGTGAAAAACCTGAAGGTGATGACAGAAAACAAACATCATTTTAGCCTGGTGTTGCATTTGTACCTTCTTGCCCAATCCACTGGGCAGAAAATTAGGAAATTTCAATAAACCACAACCAAAAAACAAATAAATTGTCTCCTCTGCCATACAGCAAAAAAAAAAAAAAAAAAAAAAAAAAAAACTATGCTAAATTTATTAAGCATAAACATATTATGGTATTTTTTGTGTTTGTTATTCTAAGTACTATAACAATTATGCTTAAAATTTTATAATTGTTAAAATTTGCTTACCTGCCAAGATGTAAAGGTTTTAAAATGTTCATGCACATGTTCAATATGGATATGTTTGTACACATTTTATATGAATATTCATGTCAATATAATTTTATATTTCTGAATTATTTCCATAATGTTCAATTAAAACATTTCACTCTTTTGTTCAAAAAGATACCTACTAAATAAGGTAAATCATAATTTGCTCAAAAAAAAGGAACAACAAAAAAAAACACATCACGTAAACAGAAGAATAATGAGCAGAAAAGACATTTTTGCCGAGTCATTACCAGAAACACTATGTACCCTAGCTAAGAGTTTTGGGGCTACTGTAACCTAAACCTACATAATTATTCTTTCACGAAGACAATGAAAACAGATTCTTAACTTTTCCAACAAGTTTATAAAACTTGGACTCAAACTCTCTGGAACAGGAAGTGGTGGTGCCTCTGAAACCTTCTTGTCTCTTTCCCAATCAGATCCTGGATCCTGAAGATACAATTCTCCATATGAATCACACAAATAAAATAAAATGTTAAAACAAAAACTAACGAAAAAAATGCTCATCCAAGTTAAGAACTGAGCGAATTGATACATTTACAGAAATTATTTATGCTTATTGACGAGTGATGTCTACACAAATAGAAAACAAATGGATGCAAATTGTGCTTTGTTATCGCTCTTGATTTTATATATATAACCACTCAATGTGGTTTATTGATTTATTTGTTTATTTGAAAAGGGCAGTACAAAAAAACATGATTCCAGTTGAAATCTGCCAGTCCCAGTGGTTTAGGCATTAATATCTGTGTGTTGAGTTATTTTGAGGGGACGGCAAATTTACACTGTTACACAAGCTGTACACTCACTATTTTACATTGTAGCAGTGTGTCATTTCTTCAGTGTTGTCACATGAAAAGATATCATCAAATATTTACACAAATGTGAGGGGTGTACTCACTTTTGTGAGATACTGTATGTATTGCACAGAGAGTACAACATAAGTTAATTTCCATCTCGACTCCCTAGAAAGGCTTTTCTTTAAAAATAAATAAATAAATAGAAAAAAATGCTTATCATAAAACAAAACTTTTAGCTAAAGTGCATATCATTAGGGATACAACTAACGATTATTTTAATAATTGATTAGTTGGTCGTTTTTTGTTTTGTTTTGATTAATCGGATGGTGGACAAACTTTCTGTACCTTTTTTTATTTATTTAAAATAAAATCCACAAACAGTGTTACAAATATAAACTACAGACTAAAACTTTACACAACTGTTTGTCCAATTATATAAGACTGAAAAAACCTAATACACAGACACACACCAGAATATATATTTTTCATTTAGGACTGTAGTTTAATTCAGTGTACTAATTCAAGTATATAAACAGTAAACTGAAGAAAGTCATTGTCATTGACTCTGGGTGTCTGCTAAAGCAAGCGGCATCACATTACGTGCATGACATCATGCGCTGTCGACTAGGACGTGGCTTATACTTCCAGGTAGTAAAAAAACGCTAGTGTTTCTTTTGAGATAATATTACTTTTCTAAAATTCATACACTAGACGGTAAACAGTGCATAATGTAAGTGTATAGTACGTCATTTGGGACACAACTTTAGCATTTACTCTCCGAAGCGTGTTTTTGGAACACAAATAACGTAAAGAGTAAACGTGACTGACTAATCGATGAGATTCGTTAACAAAGATTTTCATAATCGATTATCATCAATTAGTTGTGGCAGCTCTACATCTCATTTATACATACATACAATATCGTTCATTTCAAACAAAGCGAGGAAACACCTGGAATTTGGGGAAGCAACTGGAAGACGGCCCTATATTATGTTTGTTTGAGACAGCTGGCATTGAGGCCATGACGTTATGCTCCATGTAATGTTAGTGATAGCCAGTTATTTGTTAACGATGCTAACACACTGCAGTGTTGCATCGTGTTGCACGTGTAGCCTCTACACATTTACAAGTTAATAAAATGACCACTTTATTAGTCTTTGTGAGACAGTGTTTGATAACTAAAATATCCCAATCTCTCTCTCTTTTTGCAAGTATCAGCAAGAGGAGGATGTCCTCCAGGAGTTTTTAATTAAAATTTTTAAACCACACCGTGGTATTGACTTTGGTATCGAGTATTGTGTACTTTTGGTGGTATCTGTACCGACTACTAGATTTTTGGTATCGTGACATCCCTATACTACACTGAATAATACTTAATAATAATAATTTAAAATAATGGGGGGGGGGGGGGGGGTGTCTGTTAGAAATAGTAATATAACAATAGTAATATATTTCTGACTTCATTCACTTTTTTGTGTTAGACCTTGAGGCTTTTATTTTGGCGGAAAACCGCAGGAAGACCTCCATTTATTAGGCAACATATAAGTGAATTTTTTAATTCACTTCTCAATCGGGTCAAATGCTGTAAATCTCTGCCCACAGAAATGTTTGAGGTTACGGCAACGTAAAACCAAAGTGAATCTGGTGCGTGTCTAAATGCAGGTTATAAGCGACTCAAACTCACAGCACAGACAGAGATGAATTTGTTGTGGAATGGCGTTTACTGTGAACAGAGACGCTCTAAAACACCGATGATCCATTCACACACACTCTGAGTGCAATAAGGTGACACGGCTTTACCGTCTCAAAAATCAAGGAGCGAAAATAAAATCTAAACCTGCTTCACAGTGTCGGTTCGGTTGAATTTTTAAGACCTTTGAAATTGATTTAATTTTCACATTTTAATTCAAATTAAGGCATAATTTTTACATTAAAGAATTTATCACTAATAGTTTATTAATGATGAATACAACGGATCATTGGGATACACTGTGTTAGTACCCCTAAGTGGGGTGTAATGTAACTTCCTACTATCCTTCCTTCCTTCCGTGGGTGGTTCAATCTGGAGATCAGAGGTGACCTCTCCATTCAGCAGCTTCATTCTCGCAGATGCCCAAGTTTCTGTTTGAAAAAGAGAACATCCATAAATATGGGCGAATCTTATTTCCACATCCTTTGTACTCTTATCTTATAGAATATATACATTGATAAGTGTAATCTATAAAGTAATATGTATAACCAACATTAAGGATTATTAAGATGAGAAGATAATACTTTATTAATCCAGAGATGGAGAAATTAGGGTGTCACAGCAGCAGTCAAAAAAAAAAAAAAAAAAAAGAATTAAAAGAGATAGTAATGAGAACAATACAGGGATATATAAAGAGTATATACAGGATGTATAAACATGTATAGACATAAGCACAAAACTCTATATACATTGTATCTCTCTCTCTCTCTCTCTCTCTCTCTCTCTCTCTCTATATATATATATATATATATATATATATATATATACATACATACATATACATATATATATATATACACACATTATATATATATATATATATATATATATATATATATATATATATATATATATATATATATATACATATACATATATACACATACATACACACACACACACACATACATACACACACCGCATATGTGCAATATTATATACATATTGCAGCTGTATGGTATAATCAGTGTAGACATAACAGCTTTGAAGCAGTGATGTGATATGTGAGCAGTGTAAAAAGTACAGTACTCATATGAAAACAGTGTAGCAGTGTATTTGTAGTGTAGTCAAAAGTCAAAAGTAAAGTAAAGTCAAGGGAGGGGGTGGCTAGGTGTTTTATAGCCTGATGGCTGTCGGCACAAAGGAACATCTGAAGCATTCCGTCTAGCACCTGGGGGGATGAGCCTGTAGCTGAAGGTGCTCTCCATCTGCCGCAGCTCAGCATACAGTGGATTTTGATTTACCTGATTTTGTTTCTTATTCTCTTCTCCACCACTGTCTACATAGTGTCCAGTTTGTGACCAACAACTGAGCTGTACTTCTTCACCAACTTGTTGAATTTGTCACCCTCCCTAGCCTTAATTCCACCTCTCCAGCATGTCACAGCAAAGAACAGGGCACTGGCTACAACAGACTGATAGAACATCTGCAGTAGCTTGCTGCTGCTCATGTCAAACAGCCTGAGCCTCCTTTAAAAGAACAGTCTTCTCTGTCCCTTCCGGTAGAGAGCTTCTGTGTTTTCTATTTTCTTCCCCTGGATGGTAATAGGTGTTGGGGGCTTTCTGTTTCGGTGGAAGTCCACTATCAGTTCTTTGGTCTTGCCGATGTTGAGCTGAAGGTGGTTATCCTCAGACCATCTGACAAAGCTCTCCACTAAGCCTCTGTACTCCTCCTCCATATCTTCAGGAGGAGTACAGAGGCATAGTGGAGAGCTTTGTCAGATGGTCTGAGGATAACCACCTTTTTATTACTTAGAAGCACAATCTAAAACCATAGAACACTTTTTAATCAGGTTATATTCCAACTGTATATTGAGATAAATTAATTCTGTCTTACTACACAGAAATTGTGTTTCTGTATCATCCTGCACAGCAATTAATTGGCATTAGACAGTCGCTGAGAATCGCTTTTTTAAGTAAACGACCTTGAGGCCCAATACTAATCAATGGGTTACTGTAGGCTAGGGCCTCAGGAAGGGAGGCAGATATCAGCTAGGACGGCAGATAAAAGCAGACAGAAGCTCATTGAAACATATGAAGGGAGTCTTGGTCAGAGAGAAACAAAAAACAAAGACTCTGTCTGAGTGAAACCTTGTTTTTTGATTGGTCTGTTTTTAATGAGAAAGGTAAAACCCAGCCTAAGATGAGTCCGCTGGGGCAAAAAGGTATAAAGAGGGTGTGAGTGTGTTGGCATGTTTTAGACATTCTACAGACTGTCTCACATTGTTGTTTCAATAAATTTTGATTATTTTTGGCATCTACAAACCCTGTCTCATAAGTTATTTAACTTAAGCGGGAAAGATTTTTTTTTCCCCACGCCAGTCTACACTGAACTGAATAGATTAGCTGGCTTCAATGGCATCATTATTAACGAGACTCAAATTACATTGTCTTTATTCTAGCAAAATGTGGAATTTGCAAATAAAATTAAAACACACACTTTACTCTCTTTTAAGCGGCGCACAGCATATCAGGCTTTCCCAACAGTTAATAATCATACAGTTAACAATACACAGATTAAATGTATGAGTACAGCTACACAAGACAAGGGAAGTCCAGCAAGAACACACAAATAAAAAGCGAATATGTGCACTTATATGTATGGTTAAATATGGTTTTAGTCAACATCAAAGTGCTGAATTTTTTTAAATCCTAAGTTTACATACGTAATAATGCTAAAACTATTTGTATTTTATTTAACTGTGTCTTCAGGTCTTAGCCAGCAAGCTCGCTTAACATCGACTGGAGACACATGAAAAACATTTTTTCTGAATTATACCTCTCAGAATTAACACACTGAGGCACGCAGCAATAAAGTGAAGAGCTGATTTAATGTATTTGGTAAGAAAACCTTCTCTGTTAAACGGCCAAAACGCTCATTCTGATGACAAACAACTTCTTAACAAGTCACATAAAACACTTCTCTCAGAAAGCGGCTCTGAACCGGCAGCAGTAACGCGCGCGCTCGTAGCCGCTGAGGTAAGACAGACAGCACCATCTTGTGTAACTAACCGACTGAACTTCAGCTAGCAGCAAGCTAGTGTTAACATGTTCACTGAGAACTTTTAAAAAGCATACAAAAATCAGCTATTTACAACTTCAGATAAAATGTGATTTAAAGCCAACAAATTTTCACTCAGCTCATGTTAGCTAAAATTGAAGCTGTGCTAAACTAAACTCTTCAGTAGTATACTAGCTACAATGCAAAATTTTTCCAGGAAATGAGTATCTTAGGGCTAACCACTAGTTAGCTGTCTTTTACCTTTAATCTTTGTAGCTGAAGCTCTGTTTAACGATTTAACTTAATTAAACTACACAACAGATTTATAACTGTGAAGATTAGGAGAAAAAACATTACTTGCTGTGAGCTGCTGCTCCTCCACTCCACAGATGGCGCTGTGAGAGAGAGAGAGAGAATGAACTCCAGCAGGAAAAAATGTTCAGTTGTTTTCCCTGTGGGGGAGGGGCAACACTCTCATTTACATAGACATTTACATGTATTTATTTAGCAAACGCTTTTATTCAAAGTTACTTACAAATGAGGAAATACAAGCAAAATGATATAACAAGCAGAGAACAAGTAATGCTAACATACAACATTTTACTTGAGTTCTAGAGGAGCAAATCTATCACTTTACAGGTTTATCTTTATTATTAAATGAATATCTAAGTCTGATGCTGGTTTTAACACTGAAAAAAAAAGCCAAGTTATTTCTTGAGGTATGATTTGATGTATTATTAATTATATTTTAAATCTTCTGTCACTCAGAAGTTCTAGTGAAATATATAAAATAACAAAAGTTATATTAACTCACCAGGCCATAGCAGCCTGGTTTTGATTTCTGGCAGGGGAACCCCAGACACTCGGGATTGCACTCAATGCCGGTCCCAAGCCCGGATAAAATGGGAGGGTTGCGTCAGGAAGGCAGGAAGGGTATCTAGCATTAAAAAAAAAAAAAAAAAAAACTATGCCAATCAAATATGTGGACCTATGATCCACTGTGTCAAACTGTAACGGGGCAGCTGAAAGAAGAACAACATATTAGCTTTTAGGGCCCAGGTAGAGCTGTATTATTTAAATTATACGTGAACATGCATATACAGTCCAATACCACGCAATATTGTGTTAATTCAAACCTACAAAATTAAGCAAATTTACAGATATACATAGATATAAATGAAAACAGACAAACCAAATTTTCCCCGGAAGACTTTATTAATGAGAATGAATAACTGGCTGTTGGAAAAATGCATGAACAACCATGCAGTTGGCAAGCAACTAATTCAATGTGCCACATATTTCATCTATTGTTCCCTAGAGCAATGAAATTATGCAAATGGAAACTGTCCTCAGAGTACGAAGCATGAACACATCATCGGGAATAAATAGCTGAATTTAGAAAAGATTTCCAAAAAAGATCACAAAATTGGGAATGTTATCTCGGTTACTATCAAACCGGCTAATTTTAGTATTTACAAACAGCAGTTAGCATAACTTTAGCTCACTGTGGGTAATTTTAGAATTTACACACAGTGGTTAGCGTATGTTAGCTAGCTTACCAGCAAACAGGAAGTCTTTAAAAATTAAGGTAAAGAATTTACGTTAAACGAAGTGTCACTAACCTGTGTGTATTCTGCAAAAGCGGTGGTATGCGTCATTTTAGCGAAAATAGTATTAACCGCCTCACATACATTACTTACAGCACTACCGTACACTAAAAATAGTGAAATTGGTATTAGTATAGAGATATTTTGAAACTTTAGTATTGCGACACTACCATAGATATGGAGTGTACTATGACATCACACCCAAATGATAGTCGTTAGCATGTTCGCCTCACACCTCCAGGGTTGGGGGTTCGATGTTTGATGGTTTGTGCATGTTCTCCCCGTTCTGCGGGGATTTCCTCCAGGTACTCCAGTCCCCCTCCATCCCCAGTCCATAGACATGCATGGTAGGCTGATTGGCATGCCCAAAGTGTCTGTAGTATATGAATGGGTGTCTGAATGTGTGTGATTGTGCCCTGCGATGGATTGGCACCCTGTCCAGGGTGTACCCCACCTTGTGTCCCATGCTCCCTGAGGTAGGCTCCAGGTTTCCCCGTGACCCTGAAGTATAAGCAGTATAGAAAATTGATGGATGGATGGACTGTATTTTTTAAAAAGCATGTCGCAATCTATATAGCAAAACACCAGTCACTAATGCTGAGCTAATACACCAATACACATATGGGTCATTCAAATTTTTAAAATTAATGGCTTATTCTGGGAACACTGGAAATGAGATGGGAATACACCCTTAATCGTAGGGCATAATGCGCGAACATATTCGTAAACCCTTCTACACTTTATCTTAGCAATTTCTTTTTCCAAGCCACCTACTGGCAAGTTTTAGGGCGGTGGGAGGAAACTGGAGAACCAAGAGGAAACACACGCAGACATTGTGAAAACATGAGAAACTCCACACAGACTGTAACCCAAGATCGGCAAAACGACTTAATAAGTAGGTTTAATGCCTTTTAAAATGATCAGTTTTTTTTTTTTTTTTTTTTTTTTGCCGATAGCTCTGCTGAACAAAACCCAACAAAAACCATCACTGAAATTCTAATGGTTTCCACTACACATACCATTACAAAACATCAGCTAACAATTAAAATCATTACCATTATTGGTCCTTAATGGTATCCACTACACATAACATACCAGCAATAGAAGGTAACAAATTATCACTAGAGACCCATAATGGACCATTACAGCTTCCATTAAAACCAATACATTTTGCATTAAAACCATTACAAATTCTAAATAATGAGATATTAAACCTCGGCAATTTTGTTTGTAATTTAATAAATTGGATTTGAATTTTATATTTATGTCATGTTACACTCCTTCTCCCTACTGTTTATAAACGACAGATGACCAAATCCAGTTTGTTTTCAGCATATGGTAAGCTGAAACGTTGTATTGTTCTTTTTATTCTAATTGATTCCTTGCAAATGATCCAGGAAGTGTGGAGCGACGAGCCATGACGTCAGCACCGACAGTGTCCGCGGAGGGCCAATATTTTCCGGGTTGTTTTGATTCATTCTTCGCCTTTTTCCCTCCCCCTCGTGGTTCCTTGTCTTTCAGTGGTAGTAGAGGAGGAGGAGGAGAAAGAGGTGGAGGAGGAGGAGGAGGAGGAGGAAAAAAGCTGCTGCTGCTGCTGTAGCAGACATGGAGGAGTTGAGCGCTGTAGGAGAGCAGGTTTTCGATGCCGAGTGCATTCTCAGTAAAAGACTACGAAAGGTAAGATTACACTTTACTTGATTTTTTTGTGTAATATTAGGTATTTGCGCGTTTGGGGATTGATATTGTTGCATTGTGTGACCTGTTTGAACGCGCGCGCGCGCGCGCGTGTGTGTGTGTGTGTGTGTGTGTGTGTGTGTGTGTTGCACAGGGAAAGTTGGAGTATCTGGTGAAGTGGAGAGGATGGTCGTCCAAGTAAGTCCCAATTTGAAACAATGAAAACAACAACAACGTGTGGCTTGTTGCTTCAGTGTAACAGTTCTGGTGCAACTCATCCTTGCGCAAAAAAGGGGGGAAATGTAACAATAATCCGGGATTAGTAACACATTTTTCCTCTTTGTGACACACGGTTGCGTTTGTTTTTCGTTACTGTTTCAACTCTTTCACTCTTTTGTTTTAAGATTAGCCTGAGCGTTATAGCATTTCAGGTTTAGATTATTGACACTGTCGGACAAACTTTATATCTAGCTATATGTATATGTATATATATATATATATATATATATATATATATATATATATATATATATATATATTAGTGTGTGTGTGTGTGTGTGTGTGTGTGTGTGTGTGTGTATTATCAGATTTTAAATATTTTTCTCAGTAGCATTGTCTTTAATCTCTGTGTGTTTAATGTTAGTGTTAATGTAGTTTTCATATCCATCCATCCATCATACAGGGGTGTACATATTTACTCTCCGGGTAACAGTCTTACAACAATATATATATTAACATCCGTCGTCTTTTGTTTTCAACCGCTTTTGGCCCTGTGCCGTCTTTCATAAGCAACTGCAGCTGCCCTTTTACACACACACACACACACACACACACACACACACACACACACAGAGAGAGTTCACCGTTTCCCTTATAATAGTCCCTCATCCATACTCTCTGTTGCTTTCTTTGTTGTTCCTCTTATTCTTTCTAATCTGTTTTATTGCCATACTTCCTATCACTACATTCTCCCTTCTGTAATAATAATAATAATAATAATAATAGTACTATGTTCCTAAAGTTCTGCGTAAAGAAAATAGCCATAAGTTAATAAGCACGTAATAGAAAGTCTAAAAATATATATATATATCTGTATTCTATTGTTTGTCTTAATAGTCTATAAAATAAATGTATATCTAGCACCTTAATATAAATGTAAACCAAAAATATCATAGAAAATGCAGTAAACTTTATTATTAATGTTAATTAATTAACATACTAACACAAATATAAAAAACAAAGATGCAAGAAAAAATTAAATCTATATTAAAAAAAGCAAAGAATAACAAACAAAGAAGAAGCATAAAAACAAAACTGCGATATAAATTAAATATAACTATAAATAAATAATTCTACAATGATTAATAAATAAGTAAGCAAGATAAAATAGTAATAACAAAAAGGGCAAAGCAGAGAATCATACCTCCTGGCAGGGAATCAAAATTATATATATATATATATATATATGAATACGTCTATTTGTTTCTCTTGTCGTTTTTTAGTCTTTTCCTATCTCCCTGTTTTCTAAAATTTTGTCTTTTATTTACTGTCTCTTTCTCTCTCTTATTTTTCCTTAATTTCTATATCTCTGTGACATCACCTTTCTCTGTTTGACTCTGTCTTTCTCCTTCCGTTTATATCTGTTCTTTTTCTTTATCTGTTATCTTCTTAAATCAATTTTCTGTTAGTCTTTTTTTATATTCTGTTTGATTTGTTTGATTTTGTGTTTATTCTCGCACGCTCTCTCTCCCTCCCTCCCTCCCTCCCTCCCTCCCTCCCTCCCTCCCTCCCTCTATTGTCACTCTTTAATCCTAGGCAGTGGGTATTTTATCTGTCAATCACACTCAGTTTTTTCCCCAACGCTCCATCTGCTTCCACTTGCTTGGTGGCTATTGATTATTTTAATCACTTGCTTTTAATGTGCGTGTCCTCCTTTGTGCTGCTCGAGAGCCGATTTCACTCTCTCACTCTTTTGCGCAAATCTCTTGTGCTGTAATTAAAAAGATAAATAACAGTGGCTTTGTTTGTTGAAAAGTAAATACTTTCCCGAACGTTGAAACATTTTTTTTTATTGGAGAAGAGGTGAAGAGTCTGATTATGAGGTGATTAAGGAATAATTAATGATAAAGTATGTGGTTTACGTGTTTCGAAAAATTTCTTCATTTTTCATGCTGGTTGTGTTGTGTGAAAGTGCATTGCTGTAATTTTGTAAAAATGTTTTTCTTCCAGAACGTGACACTTGTTATTTATGTGGAGCCATTTTATTTCTTTCTACTATTGCATGTTTATTTCTTTCTTTTTTTCTTTCTTACATCCTTTTTTCTTACTTTTCTATGTATCTCTCTCTCTCTATCTCCCCCTTCCTTTCTGTCTCTGTGACAGTGCATGTGTGTGTTGTTCATTAACATTGTTTAAGATCTGTTTAAGATCCTGATAAACTCTGCTTTGTGTAATAAAACTCATGGCATGGAGTTTGGATGATGGGGTTGTGTGTGTGTGCACATGGAATTGAATAACAGCTCTAATTTGTGTTTTTTGTGTTTTCAGGCACAATAGCTGGGAGCCTCAGGAGAATCTGCTGGACCCGAGACTGCTGGCTGCGTTTAATAAGAGGTGAGGGGGGTCGGGGCTCGCCGAGGAGAACGCTCCTCCTGCTTTGAATGTAAACAATACAGGCTGAAACGCTCCAGCGGGCGTGAGTGCTGAACCGTTTGTATTCTTTCACCTCTGTGGACATGCAGATAAGGCTTTAGTGGTGCCAGTGGGGCTCGTTTACAGAGACATTACACAAACGAATCACAAACTGTTGCTTTATTTCTTTTTAGGTAGACTCAACTTTGATTATGAAAAAGACTCCATAGCAAAATAAATAAATAGCAGCAGTTTAATCGTGACGAAAATGTCTAGAGAGCTCCTGTAGAGTGCCATAGAGCAGCAATTAACGGTGTGGGATGAGGAAATAAAGTTACTCCATGATCTGTGCTAATTTTGATAAGTTTGAGGTGCTTATGCATTTTTAACAGATGTCAGACAGCAGGGTAAGCAGTGATGCAGGAATTTGATATCTAATCTTTTCAGGCATGACCAAGCACCAACCAATCTCACCATATTAATGTTGGCATACATTCGGGGTGTAAACCACAAGTTTCATGATGATACAAACTAATATCAATTCTTTTAACTAGCGATACGATATTTGCTGATACCCCAATGTCTGCCACTCTGCGATTTCGTGTTGAATGATTCAGAGGCCTGCGATCCACATTAAACAATGTGTCTATTTCACACAATAAGTAAAGTTCACCGAGGCAAACAAAATATTTTTTGAAACCTGTATTTAACTTTTTGCCACTAAGAAATGCTACATATTTTATTGCAAATAAGGATGAACTTTGACGGGCATCACGTCCGGACGTGGTTGGAATTAGAATGTCCTAAATAAAGGTCCGTCTTTAAAAATTATTCATTCCTCGATGTTCACGCATTGCAACGGTACATCGGATTGTTGATTATTTGTCGATACATTGATCTATATCGATGGATCGTTACACCCCTACCGCATGTATAATAATCTGGTGTCGGTCCGTACAGATTTTGCTGAGTGTTTTTTGCGATTGTTGCAGGCAAAAATACTTGATTGTGCTGCGGGTTTTTTCAAAATTATGCTTTTTTTGCAGAAAGCTACTTGAATTGATGATATTGCATGAAATTTTTCTGCACGGTCTTTCACAGTGATGTTTGTTTCTAAATATAGCTAACTGTTAGCTGTACTCATGTTCGACGCACGTGAATCTAATTTGGCTGAATTAGGGATGCCACCATTCCAAAAATCTAGTAGTCGATACCGATACCTCCAAAATTACACGATATTTGATACCAAAGTCGATACCACGGTGTGGCGCACACACACACACACCTTATACTCTGAATGCAAGCATTAGTTTAAATTCACTGATATGGTGGCAGGCCAAAAATATTTTTTTTAAAAGCATGAACATGTGAATAATTATTAGTGATATTAGTCTACATGTTGCTGACAGGTCAAGGGCTGAATGGTGATGCATGGTGGTCCATTAGGAGGTAGTTTATAACACTGCAATGTGATGGCTTCATTAACAAATAACTGGTTATCACAAACATTACGTGGAGCATAAGGTTAGCTGGTTTCACAGAACAACAATGCCAGCTGCCTCAAACAAACATAATATAGACCCGTCTTTCAGGTGCTTCGCCAAAGTCGAGGTGTTTCCTCGCTTTGTTTGAAATGAACGATAGTATCGGTTGCACACCGGCTTCACAGCATCAATTATATGTTTGTTGTCATCCACCTCAAATGCGAGGAATTTCCATTTTTGACTCGTACCACCTTACCTCTCAACGAGTTGGGGCAGAACTTTATTTACATTTGTTAATTTTGTAGACTCTTTTATCCAAAGCGACTTACAAATGAGAAAATACAAGCAAACGATATCAAGCAGAGAACAATACAAGTAGTGTTACCATACAAGATCTATTAATAGACTTCCAGAAGAAGCAAAGTGCACATAGTAGAGGTGTAAGTGCCAGAGTAAGTTTTTCTTTCTTTATATATTTTTTTATAGTTTGATAAGGTGTTCATGGAAGAGGTGGGTCTTTAGCTGTTTCTTGAAGATAGTGATAGGTTCTGCGGTCCGGATTGAGGTTGGAAGTTCATTCCACCACTGAGGAACAGTTATTTTGAAGGTTCTTGAAAGGGACCTTGAGCCACGCTGAGTAGGCACTACTAAGTGTTAGTTGTTGATTGATCGCAGATTGTGTGAGGGAACGTAAGCCTTCAGGAGAGAGTTGAGGTAGGAGGGTGCTGTTCCAGACAATATTTTGTAGGTGAGCATCAAGGCCTTGAATTTGATGCGGGCAGCTACAGGAAGCCAGTAGAGGGAGATGAAGAGTTGATGTTGTACTGGATGAACCTACAGGACTGTGCAGTTGTTGAGATGTGGTCTGTAAAGGTCAAGCTGTCATCAAGAATCACCCCAAGGTTCCTGGCCGTCCTGGTTGGCTTGAGTGTGGATGAGCCGAGCTGTACAGTGAGGTTGCGGTTGATTGAGGGACAGGCTGGGATGACGAGAAGCTCAGATTTTGCCAGGTTGAGCTTAAGGTGGTGTTCCTTCATCCAGACCGAGATGTCTGACAGGCAAGCAGAGATTTGTGCAGAGACGGATGGATCATCAGGCTGGAAGGACAAATAGAGCTGGGTGTTGTCAGCATAGCAGTGGTATGAGAAGCCATGAGACTCAATCACCTGCCCGAGAGATGTAGTGTAGATAGAAAAGAGCAGTGGACCCAGAACTGACCCCTGTGGAATGCCAGTTGTGAGTTGCTAAGTTTCAGAAATGCCTCCCCTCCACCATACCTTGAAGGATCTGTCTGAGACATAGGATTCCACCCAGGCTGGAGAGAGTTGACAGGGGGATCTGATGATTCAGTGTCAAAAGCAGCAGAGAGGTCGAGTAGGATGAGGACAGATGATCTAGAGGTTGCTCTTGCTAGTCGTAAGGCTTCAGTGATGGAAAGCAGAGCAGTCTCTGTGGAGTAATTGCTCTTGAAGCCAGACTGCTTGGTGTCCAGGAGGTTGTTCTGTGTGAGAAAATTGGAGAGTTGATTATAAACTGCTCTTTCAAGGGTTTTGGAAAGAAAAGGGAGGAGGGAAGCAGGTCTTTAGTTGTCATTACCAAAGGTACCTACGCTATTGCGGAAAAACAGGTACCCGTCACGTTTTAAGAATGTTGGTGCCGACTTGGTACCGAAGTACCAGTTCTCGTGACATCCCTACGCTGAATGCATGTTGTGATGACGTGATACGCCGCGTCCCAAATCCGCGGTAATTTAGAAGAATTGCAAGCTCCTGTGAATATTGTGGTGTTTCCTTGATTGTGTTAATTTCTGCAATCACAAAATCCTGGAGAGACTGATGTATGCTATGTTAACCGCCCACAAATAAACATTTGGAACGGTCGTAAAATATTTCAGGGAGATTCAGTCCTGAACCTCTGCTTTATAGGGCTCGTTCTGGAAACTCTGGAAAGTCACAGGAAATAAACACCTGCACTGTCCTTGAAAAAACAATCAAATCAAATAAAAATGGTCTTCAAAAGGGTCTTTAAAAAGACCTTGACATGTTTACATACTAAGAGTAAAAACTATTAAATGTGATGAATTATTCTTAGCTCATGCTAATACGTGGGCTGATGTTTTCAGTCAGGAAATGTTTCCAGACACTGGTGGTGACTGCATTGAGAGATTTCACTTCCCACTTCATGGGACACACCGACACTGTGGTCGTTGCAACTAGATTTCAACGTAATACAGTTTTAAATGTTTATATAATTGGTGAATATTCATTCAATGGAGTACTTTCGTTTTAGTCCTGGGTGAGTTAAGACAATTTGAAGCTTGTTAAAATGTACAAATCCTGACTTAAAGCATTAACTTAATGGGTTTTTTCTCTACCTCATAAAATAGTTAAGTGAAATGACATTTTTTTGGTAAATTCTGTTTATCTCAGTGTTGTAATTAATTTGCATAATATCTGACTCTTTTTATATATATATATATATATATATATATATATATATATATATATATATATATATATATATATATATATATATATATATATATATATATATAATATTATACTATACTATACTATACTATAATGGATGATCAGAAATGCTCATTTGTTGCATCTCTAGACTGGTTTAAAAAAAAAAAAAGAGCGACAAAAAAAGAGAAAAGCCGGTCTGTCAAAATAACGTTTCTGCAACGAGGCCTCAGCAAGGGAGGAAGTGTGGAGGCGATGGTTTTAACTTAAAAAAAAAAAAAAAACAGGAACTAGATTTCACAACGCGAGTTTGTGGCACAATGAAGATGGGGATTTTTTTCTTGATCAAAGAAAAATCTGTGTGACAAAATAACATGTTAAGCACATGCTGATCTGACATCAGACATTTAGAAATGGATTGAAAATTAGATTTCTTTGTATTTTTGAGAAAATGCATCAGTTCAGTTTTAATCTTAGGCAAATTTGGAGTGAATATTTTTTTTATGGAGGGAAATAATTAAGGATGCGTCCACACCTATCTGTTGGTTACATCCAAATCAGAGGAGGGGGGGGTTGTGTGAGGAGTGTATGAGGCTAAAACCATACTCCTAAAACTCTTATTTCACTGGTCAGAAATATGGCGAAATAATGAAGAATGTTAAACAAACCCGTATTGAGTGTACGTAAAAAAATCTCCTGACTGGAAATCTCTGAGCTGGCAGGAAAGAAATAGTTAAATAAGTAGAATATAAAACATCAAAAAAAATTTATGTGTCCTGTCCAGAGTTGTTTTTTTTTTTTTTTTTTTATCTAAATCTCCAGAACACATGGCATTTCTGCAGCATTTCTGCAGTTGTTTTTTGGCTCAGTTTAACAGCTCATATCTACAGAAAATTGCTGCAATCCAAAACACATGGCATATTTGATTCGCTTTCTACAGTTGAGTAAATTCAGTGTCAAATCTCTTTCTTAGTAGGGATCATAACTCACCCGGAAGCGGGGCGTAAAAAAAAGCTATAGTCCTTTTGGTAGCACAGTTAAAGATACACTTTTTCAAGGGGTACTCTTTGGCAAACTGTCTGGAACACTAAACAAAATGACTTCTTGTGTTTTATCTTAATTAGTTCAACTTCAGTTCCTTCATTATTGAGAGAGGTGCTTGTCAACCGTGTTATTTCTTTCAACGTTGATGACTGTTTTGTGCTGGCATTTCTGACTTTTGCTATTCTGTTATGTCCAGGGAGCAAGAAAGAGAGCTGCTGATTCGGAAACGAGGAAAACGGCCACGTGGAAGACCTCGGAAAATCATGGTGAGGACCTCATATTAGATATGAATGCAACACTGTAGCTCGCCATTCAGTGTGCCAGGAGAACATGGCAGTGCATGCATCGCAGGGCTTGAAACATTATTTTTATCCACTACTAAGTGATTTTCTTTTCACCCTTTGTCACTTCAGCAGGAACCGGTTCAGCCAGTCTCGAAGTCAAGCAGCTCCTCATCATCTTCATCTTCCTCTGATTCGTCATCATCATCATCATCTTCTTCATCCTCCTCATCCTCTTCATCTGAGGATGATGATGATGACCAGGATGACAATGACAGAAAGGCAAAGCCAGGCCCTCGAGTGCGGGAGCTGCACCCTGTCCCGCAGAAGAAGGCTCAGATCGTGCTGGCCAAACCGGATCCTCCAAAGAAAAAGAAGCGAGGCAGGAAGCCTCTTGCTCCAGAGTTGAGGGCCTTGAAGCAGAATCAGGCCAAAAATGCACGCAAAGTCATGAAGCCACCGCTAAAAGACTCTCTCTCAGACCTGCGTAGCAACATTAAGAAACCACTGATGCCTGCCAGTTTCACCTACACAGGCCTGAATCGAGCAGCCAACAGGGAGACGATAGCCGTGCAGAACCGAGGATCTTTTAACGCCAATGAATCTCCAAAGAACACCCTGGGATCCATGCAGTCCCAAGGGAAACCTGTCACAGAGTTTAAGCTTTCTGTCTCAGACATGGGTAATGGGGGAGGCCTGGATTTAAAAAACTCATCCTCTAAGTCTCCAGGAGTGGCTTCTCTGAGTTTGCACAATTCAAAACTTACCAACAGTACCAATGGACAGGCAGCAGGGGGAGCTCCTAATTGGATGAAAAAACAGGAAACTCCAGCTTTGCAGCGACCAGTGAACATAAAACCATCTGTATCCCCTCTCTCCTCAATGAAAATCCCCGGTACTCAGGTCTCCAGCTTGTCTGGTGTCAACAAAACACAACTGGGTGTCAGTGCCTCTCCAAAAGATGTTACCAGCCTTAGGGATTCTGGGAACATAGTGAAAAAAGGTCCAGTGCAGGAAAAAAGTGCTCTGGCAGAAGGAGGGATTATGGGTCGTGCAGGATCCCGTGATATCAGCACACCAGCAGGGGTAGAAAAAGTGAAAATGGAGGATCCATTGGACAGATTGGGGAAAGTGACCCCGGGAAGGCAGCGGAAAGTACCGACATTTACTGGTTCTAAAGATGGTGGCAAAATGACAAAACCGCTAAGCGAGATGAGCACGGGTGAGGAGGGAAGCAGCTCAGAATCCGAGCAGGAGTTACCATTCACTGGGAAAAGGCAGGAGTTGTCATTGGAAGTGCAGTCGGAGTGCAAGGACTGGAGGCCAACACGAAGCCTCATCGAACATGTTTTCGTTACCGATGTCACTGCTAATCTCGTCACTGTAACTGTGAAAGAATCTCCCACTAGCGTGGGTTTCTTTAGCATCCGGAATTACTAAGAGAATTGGAGAAAAGATAGTTTATGTATCTATTGATATCGGGTATCTTAGCAAAGTTTCGTAGATCACAGTTTCTTGTTACAACCACCGAGTCCGTTCTGGAAGCTGCTTCTTCAAGAAGAAGAGGATACCTGAGACAGGGCTATGAAGGAGTGAAGAAAGCATGTAAACCAGTTGGTGCTTTGAAGTGACTCAGTTTTCAACATTTGAGGTTTTTTATTCCTACTTAAAGTTGAACTCCGATTCAGGTGCTTAGCCATTTGGTGCTTTTTTTCATTAAACAACCACAGTGTCTTATAGTAAGACTGGAAATTCTGGAAACTTCTGGAAGCCTGGAAAATGATAAAACCTGAGACTTGGCTTTTACACTAGGACTGAACCATTTGGTGCTCGGCGGTTAGGAAACATTTTCTGGATTTTAAATTCGGAGCTTCTGGTTTTCAATTTTTTTGTTGTTGTTGTTGAATTTCCCTGATTTATCACTTAAGTCAGTGGTTCTTAAAGTGGAGTCTGGGAGCCCCCTTGGGCCCGTGAAGCATACCCACAATTTAGTTTTTTCACAATTTGTTATTGTGGAGGAATTCATTATTCACCCTCACTGATGTTGTAATATGCATCATTGCAGTCTTGAAGGTTCAGGAATAAAAAGCCCCAGTAAATATCCAGAGTAATACTTTAGATAATTAAATAACGAGTATAATATTTTAAATTGGTTTATGTTCATAAAATTAATCGGTAATGTGAAGTTTATTATAAAATTAAAGGGCTCCCTGGCTCCATAATGTTTGGGAACCACTGATCAGTAAGAATCCATACTGGAATATATGATACTCAGACAGGGCAAGGGGCTTTTTACATGCTATGGTCAGTTAATGGGGGGAAAAAAGTGGAAGAAAACATGACCTACAGTTCTCAGTGTTTTCAGAAGTGTAAAACTACAAAAGGAAGAAAATTTATCCAAAGTTCTTCTTGTTTGTTTTTATCTGAACCCTTCTGGTCTTTTTTATATTTTTATTTTTATTTAAATGGCCAATTTTTTTTAGAGATGTGAACTTTTTTTGCCTTATTATAATCAGCAGCGTAGAACACATGGCCTTCTCTCTGATAGAACACATTTCCATCTTTATTTATTATTTCGTACTATCTTTATTATTTTTTTAGATCATATGCAAACAAAAAGGTTGTTTTGTTAAAAAAAAATGCTGGCGACTCATTTTAAATCAAACCTTTTGAATTAAACTTGGGCGTGAGCTTCAATGTGGATATGTTAAATATGCATCTGTTATTCTTCACAAAAGTAATCCCATCTACTGTACACCATACGAGCAGCAAACTGCACACTCATAGTTTTTGTGTGGGGGGGTGACGGGATCCCAGTGTCGATTCACACCAGTATTTCCAGCCCATGACCCATGAGTGGACCGTTTTAATTGAAATGTTGATTTTATATAATATAATATAATATAATATAATATAGTATAATATAATATAGTATAATATAATAATACAGTACTAATTTCTGATATGACAAAATCTTACTCAATAGAAACCTAGTCTAGTTTTGTGTCAATGAAAAGTTAGCACCAATGTTTGCACCATATAATTAACCTGGGACAAATGGACCCATTTAAAATTTTCACTTAATGTGGAACCATACTCATGTTTTGTTTTTCAACATGAAACTTTCGGTGATTGTCTCATTTTCTCTGCAAAAGAGGACAAATTGACTTTTGTTCTCATACGTTATAGTATATTTCATTACATTACACCAGTTATGTTCTGGTCATCTTGACCCAGGGGAAGGAAACAAATCGCAAATAGTGGTGATGCACACTAAAATTAAAAAGTATGTGGACACATCACCATCACACCCATATGTGGTTCTTCCCCAAACTGTGACTACAACGTTTGAAGCACACAATTGTATAAAATGTCGCTGTATGCTATAGCATTATAATTTCCCTTCACTGGAACTAAGAGGCCCAAACATTTTCCAGCATGACGACGCCCCTGTGTAGAAAGCGAGCTCCCTGAAGACGTGGTGTGTGAAGGTTGGAAGAAGGTGGAAGAACTCGAGTCCTGCACAGAGCCCTGACCTCAACCCCACTGAACACTTTTGGGATGAACTGGAACTGGAGTCTCCTCACCAAACATCAGCGCCTGACCTCAACCTCACTAATGCTCTTGTAGCTGAATGATCACAAATCCCCACAGCCACGCCCCAAAATCTAGTAGAAAGCCTTCCCAAAAGAATGGAACGCGTTATAACACCAAAGGGGGAATAAATCTGGAACGAGATGTTTAGCAAGCACATATATGTGTGATAGTCAGGTGTGTACATACTTTTTGGCCTATAAGACAAATTCGCTCTGTTCTTCAATCATTCGTGCTGGGAAAAGCATCTGCACGCATGGGAAGGTTTTTTGTTGCAGCTAAAAATTGCTGCAAATTTTTTAAAATGCAATGCAACTTGCTGAGTTTGTTTTTTGTTTTGTTTTTTTTGCTGAAAGCTACTTGAATTGGCCTTTCACAATGATGTTTGTTGGTAAATGAGACCTTTTAGCTGTATTCATGTTCAACGGATGTGAATCAAAGAATGTGCATTGTCATGACGTCTTGGCCCAGATCTGCAGTAATTTTGTAAATTGCAACCTCCTTCGAATATTGTGTAGTTTGCTTGACTTTGTGTTAATTTCTGCGGTCGCAAAATCGCTAATTCCTGGAAGGACTGTCTTTCTGTCTTGTCTACTCCAAACAGAGCACAGAAGGTTTAAACCATAGTCCCCCCTTTTGGAGACAGCATGCAGTTCAACAGATAACGAAAAGTTGTTTTTGTTGGGGTTCCTTTTTTTTTTTTTTTTTAAATGCAAAGATTTGAAAGAACAACCAGTACACAATATCTACTTTTCTTGTCAAGGAACCATGAGTATTGTGTCACGGACAACACTGAAGTAAAGAATAAATGCTACAATCAAGTTAGCATCTGTGCCACAGAACACTATAGTCTACAGCTAATCCAGGTTTCTCACAGCACTATCGAATTCTGGATTTTGACTGGTGTTGATTAATTCTCTATGCCAGCAGCTCTAAATCAGATTCATATTAATGTGCTCGTTCTAATATGTTATCATTTCTATAGTAACAGCTCATTCACAAGGGCTTGTACAGCAGATGCTCCACACATTCTTATAGTTTTCTGTGTGGAGACGTTTGTTTAATGTTCGTGGAAGGAGTCTCCAGTGCCAGCACTTTGTAAACAGAGGTAAAGCTGACTTTTAAGTTTTCCGTCATATTCAGGACAGAGGAGTTTACGCTTTGTAGTATCAATTAACATGACAAGCTGGGCTTTTTTTGTTGTTTTGTTGTCTTATTACAGTTTTTTATGATTGCTATGACTATTCTTTTAACAATTTTTCTGAACTCTTAACACACCTACAATACACACAACTGGCAACACAGTTAATTTCACGCTCAAAATCATACTGTAAACTAAACTCCAACACTAAATACACTAATACAATAAACTATGTCTACCAAAACAATAACACACTTTCTCTTCCAACAGAACATTTAGTCAATCATAGCACAATGTCATAAAAACACTAACATCAGATGGAATTACAGAAACTGCATTATTTTACATGTGTCAAGTCTGCACTTATACAGTACACTGTATATTGTATTGATCATAGATTGTGCTTTGCACTGCAGTTTTCTTTTGAAGCCTCTCTACATTTTGGTTTTGTTGGGTTTAGAATTTCGCATTTTGTTTCTTTTACTGCAGAAATTCAATGTAAAAAATGAATGACCCAATCTCAGAGTAGCTTTATAGAATGTAGGGTTTATGAAAAAATAGAAGCCAGAGACAGAATTGCTGCAGTAAAGGCTCTATTTGCAATAGGACATTACTGCAAGATAACAAAAATATGCAATATAGCTGCTGTTTATTGTGTGAAAATACAAAATATACAAACAGAAAAAGCCATAGAACAATAAAAAAAAGAAAGAAAAAAAGTCATCATCTGGTCTGCCATACAGTCACTGTACAGTAATACATGGTAAAATGACTGTATTTACACTTTGCAATAGGAGCCCTTATGACTTATCCTACCTGTTGGATTCTTGAAAAATCCAGACAACGGATGCCACTGTGTCCCGGCCGAGATTTGTTTGTTCTCGTTCACCATCCTCACTGTATGATAGCCCGTGGTTTATGACATGGTCTATGATAGTATCGCTTATTTCATCAGGTACCCTATATCTGGCCCTTCTCTGAACGCCACCATGAATTCTAACTCCTCTCTCCCCCTACCTTGTCCTCGTCCAGGCATTCCTCACACTTGTCCTTGTCCCACTCCTCTACCTTGTCCTGGTACTCATCTTCTCTTTTTGCTGATCTATATTGTTCCTTTTCCACACAAGATCAGCCCAAAGAGGTCATCTTTTACTGTATACCATATGGTCATGCCACTGGAAGAACCTCAATACCTGTGTGTTTCCTAGATGAGAATCAGATGTGATTGATTTATTTGCACAACTTAATTCAGCTGTTTCTCAGTAGCAATGGAATAAAATACAGGGGAGATATACAGTATCAGTACACAGCCATTAATGTCTAAACCACTGGCAACAAAAGTGAGTACAAAAATAACATTATAGTTTTATGCCAGAATGTCTCTTTACAGCCCTTTAAAAAATGAAAAATTAAGATGCATGTTTTTAATTTTCATTCACGTGTCAAGATCTGATGGCTTTATGTTAGAGCACTTGTGTGTCCTTAAAGAACCCGAATGAGTATAGCTCCGTCCACACTGTCCGCACAGGTACGGCTTCTGTCCTGTATGACTTTGCTGGTGTCTACGGAAGGCCCTCTGGTCACGAAAAAATTTCCCACACTGTTCACAGTGATACGGCTTCTCTCCTGTGTGAATACGCTCGTGTACTTGGAGATTACTCAGAGAAGTAAAACTCTTCCCACACTGTCCACAGTAATATGGCTTTACTCCTGTGTGAATGCGCTGGTGTATTTGGAGATTACTCTGACAAGTAAAACTCTTCCCACACTGCGAGCAGTGATACGGCTTCTCTCCTGTGTGAATGCGCTGGTGTATTTGGAGATTACTCTGACAAGTAAAACTCTTCCCACACTGTCCACAGTGATATGGCTTCTCTCCTGTGTGAATGCGCTGGTGAATTTGGAGATGACTCTGACGAGTAAAACTCTTCCCACACTGGGGGCAGTAATACGGCTTCTCCCCTGTGTGAACGCGCTGGTGTTTTTCGAGATTACCCTGGAGAGTAAAACTCTTCCCACACTGTCCACAGTGATACGGCTTCTCTCCTGTGTGAATGCGCTGGTGTATTTGGAGAGTACTCTGGCAAGTAAAACTCTTCCCACACTGTCCACAGTGATACGGCTTCTCTCCTGTGTGAATGCGCTGGTGTATTTGGAGATGACTCTGACGAGTAAAACTCTTCCCACACTGGGGGCAGTAATACGGCTTCTCCCCTGTGTGAATGCGCTGGTGTTTTTCGAGATTACCCTGTAGAGTAAAACTCTTCCCACACTGTCCACAATTATATGGCTTCTCCCCTGTGTGAATGCGCTGGTGTATTTGGAGATTACTCTGACAAGTAAAACTCTTCCCACACTGTCCACAGTGATACGGCTTCTCCCCTGTGTGAATGCGCTGGTGTATTTGGAGATGACTCTGACGAGTAAAACTCTTCCCACACTGTCCACAGTGATACGGCTTCTCCCCTGTGTGAATGCGCTGGTGTGTCTGAAGATGAACCTCTTGACTAAAACTCTTCCCACACTGTCCACAGCGATACGGCTTCTCCCCTGTGTGAATGCGCTGGTGTTTTTGGAGATTACTCTGACGAGTAAAACTCTTCCCACAATCTGAGCAGTGGTACATCTGGAAAACATAACATTATACAAGATGCTTAAATAATTTAAGATTTTGTTCCCGTGTATTTATGGAATTGTTTTTGGAAACATCTCCTACAATACTATAATACGGCCTGGCCACACAATCACCCACCTTTAATGGCTGTAACAGCTTTGTAATTTTAGATTTGTCATGTAATTCAATTGATTGCAGTCCAATTTTACTAATGCCAAAACCAGTGTCACTGATCATTTTTAGGAGCCAAGATGAACAACAATTGACCAAACTTACACATCATTTCTCATCACACAGAAATAGTTAATGTAGATCTTTACGTTTATACAATTTAGAGACTGGCCATACAAATATGATCTTGCTCTGTGCGTCAATGTTTTTTTCAAGCTAAAGCACTGAATGTGTTTAGACTCTGGAAAATCAACATGGAACTTTTTTCCAAATACAACAGATTACAGTATTATTGTAATCTACACACATTCTCTGTTAAAAAATTTTTTCACTATCATTCAGGTGTAAAGTTACAGCTCACCCCACATCCATGCTTCTTAAAATCCCATTACGCTGTATTCCTGGGGACTCGTATGGTGGTCACTAGGTTTGTGTGATATAAATCCGTCCATACAGGATTTTGCTGAGTTTTTTTGCAAATTGTTGCAGCCAAAAAGGATTAATTTCGCTGAGGCTTTTTATTTTCAAAATTTGCAATGCAATCTGGAGTGGGGTTTTTTTTGCTTCTTTTGCAGATAACTGGATAATTAGTGAAAATGTTTTGCATTTCACAAATGCAAATTGGGGGAGTGTCAGAGAATCTGCTTTTTAAATCTGCTGACTCACACATTATTCTTTTGTTTTTGTCTGTGGAAGTAAAATGGACTGGGAATAAATGACACCCATTTAGCACACTTGTCTGAAATTGTGGATATTATCCAAAAGTGGCAGAAAGTTTACAGCACTCTGGTCCTAGAGCTCACATTATGGACATAAATTTGTGCCAAAACAAATAAATTTACCATTTTGCAAACAAACACAATCTGCTTTGCAAAGGAAAACTTGACTCTCAAACAAACAAAGCGATTAGCAAATACAAACTGGAATTTTAGAGAAAACACAGAGGTGTAACAAAAATGCCGCTCATTTTGATGGTTGTATCCCTGGTGTAATGTAATGCAATGCGTGTTGTAATGCTTTGCTCGAGAGACTAGTGTAAATTAACCGATAGCACGGTTGTTGTGTGAATAACAAAGTCCATCTTTTCACATCAAAACCCCGAGACTCTCAGAGAGCTTTTTGCTGAAGAAGATTCCACGACACTATCTAACAAGTTTTACACATTTCCGTCTAATGAACTTTATTTATCTAGCTAACATTTAGCAGGCTTATCTTTTGGTTTGCTAATTTGCTAATTGTATGGAAAATATCTATGAAGTGTAAACAATATGTGTGACTGACATTTGGATATGTTAATGAAGTGTATTCAATATGTAACCAACATTTAGAATTATTACTTAAGCATAATCGTATAATCAGTATTGGTAAAAAACAATCTATATGTATAATCAACAGTTAGAAGCATAATCTAAATCCATAGAACAATGTTTGATCAAGTTATATTCTGAGTGTATTTGAGTTGAATGAACTCTGTGTTTCAGTGCACAACAGTAGTTATTCTGTATTAGCTGTCTCCTGTCTCCACAGCAATAAAAATTGGCAGTAGATATTCGCATGTGTAGGTAAATAACCTTGAGGCAGATTCCAAGTAGGGAGTTAGGACAGGGCCTCTGGAAAGGAGGTAGAGAGGTAGGGGACAACCAATAAAGACAGACAGATGCTCATTGAGGCCTAAGAAGGGAGTCAAGGTCAAGACACACAAGCCTGTGTGAAACCTTTTTTTGTTTTTTTGTAAAAGAAACCTTGTCCTCATGAAACCTTTTCCAGAAAAACAACTAACTGGGCATACTCCACAAATTTAAGCTAACACATAGACATGAATATTTAATTGTGGCAAAAAAGATTGGTCTGTTTTAATGAGGAAAGGAAACCCCACCTACAAAGACTATGCTGTGGAGAAAGGTATATAAAGACATGTTTGTGTATGTATAATTCAAACTTTCTGGAGACTGTCACACTTTATTGATTTTCAATAAAGTTTATTTACTTTTTGACATCTAGTAAACTCTCTGTCTCTGAAGTTTTTGACTTAGGCTAAAAGGTTGATTTTAGTCACGACAATTGTTTCAGAATTTCCAACAGAAACATGCAATGAAATCAGTTCCTTTATTAATAATCTGAAGACCACATAAAGTGTGAGTCCTGACCTGAAGTCTTCTGCTTGTTGTATATAGTGTTGTAAAGGTTACTTAATTATAAATAAGTTCTCAGAGTTTTAAAACTAAAAGAGAAATCAGACACATGAGTAAACTTTACCTTTGAGCCAGTAGCAGCAGGAGTCTGTGGAGATTTTCCTAAAGAGCGGCGTCTGGACTGTGATTTCATTATAAGAGGTGTAAAGAATCAGGACACTGGAAGAAAAATACAGAGATTCATGACTCCAGAATCTCCACTAACCTGTTAACCGAGCAGCTTAGGTGGTAAGTTTCAGATGAACTCACCTTTAGTGGTGTTACGCAGAATATCAGAGATCCGAAGCCCGTGTGGAGAAAGAAGAGCTTCTTCTTCTTCTTCTACTACTTCTTCTTCTTCTTGTTGTTTTAATGGCGGTTGGCAAACCAACTGAAGGTGCATTACCGCCACCTACTGAACTGGAGTGTGGGCAGCAGATTCTCAGGAAAAAAGAAAAACAAAAAACTCATCAAAAGGGCTCATGATTCCCCCCTGCCGTTCTTCTTCCTCTTATTATACGGAAAACTAGACGTTTTTAGTTCTTATATCACTCGAACCTACGTAATAGATGTTTTGATTTCATCTGTTACCTGCTGCAATTGACATTTATCAGTCTTTATCAATATTTTGTATGTATACTATTCTTTCTTTATCATTAAACTAAGAAGCTTTCACTGAACGATGGTGTCAGTAAGACTTCTTCCCGAGCTTGGATGAGAGGAAATCAGCCAGTGCAGGGTCCAAATTCTGGTTCTGTGACTGGTATCAGATGAAGAACTTAACACTGGGCCCAATGGGCCCCAGTCATAGCCCAATAAATACTATATCCTATTTTAATCCTATGTGATATGTGTATGCAGTATTGGTGGATTAGATATAATTAGAAGCGCTTATGAGGCTAAACGTTGCCAACCTGCACAGGGCTTTGAAAGTGAGACTGACTGTCCAGAATTTCATAGAGTTAAGAGCCCATGTACAGTCATTCAGAATTTTAGGAAGAACAGGGACTCAAATAAAAAGTTACAGAAGAACTGAGGCAGTTATTGGCTGCTGTGAACACCACACCAATCTCCAGTGGAGCTTGAGCAGGGTTTCTCCCAAATCAATGTCGTTTGTAGCTCACAGCGTGCATCTCTTCACGTCCACATCATTTCGTCTCTGATGTTTGTGAACATCGTCAGTCCACGGCTTACAAAGTTCAATCCCGAACCATTTGTGCGCTCATGTATATGTAAGGGACACAGGGAAGAGTAGAAGGACACTGACATGACAGCTTTGTTGAATATATTATCTAAAGTAAGACAATTTTTTCTTATGTTGTACAGTTAATGTTTATTGTAAGTACGCTTACTGTATGAAACGTAGCCTTGTTTTTGAAGTGCTTTGGTGAAGTGTGTTTTTTAACTAACTGAGGTAACAGCACATAAGCTGATAGACTGTACATTTCATAAAAATGTTTCCTTTTGTACTGAGAATACTCACTGCTATTAAGTTTGTTATGCTATTATTATGTCGCTGTAGCAGTGTGATCAATAACATAGGATTATTATCATCATTGAATATCATTGGCTACATGAGATACTGGAAGCACTTTTACATGTCTGTAAGTTCGAGGACCGTGACCTTTCACGTGTCTCCTGACCTGCCGGATCACTGCCCTCTTAGTGTTTTAATAAGTGCCCTCTTACCACTGCCAAAGAATCAAGTCTCACAGACATCCCATAAAAAGCACAATGTGTCGTTCATTAATAAATAAAAAATAATGGTAATTGTTGGCAAGACAGTTGAAGCCCAAAGTCATTTGTCCATATTTTGTAGCTAACAACTAACTAACACCCTTTTTGTTCTTTTACAGCTTTTCAAATGGAAAGGAGTGGGACTCCTCTTCCCAGATGGCAGGGAGCTTTGTAAGAAGATGCATCAACTCCAATTCTTACATCTGTCAAATGTTTTAATGATTTTAATAAATGTCACCTGATTTTCTTTCAATTGTTTGTTTATTTGTGAGCATTTTAGTAGAATATTAGCATACAAACAAATTGCATTTTAGAATAACTTTATGGAAAAACATATATACACCACATCTGTTATTTTGTGTTATTTGGTAAAACATTTAGTATGAAGTATTGAGCATCTGTGGGGCATCCTCAAACGGAAGGTGGAGGAGCACAAGGTCTCTAACATCCACCAGTTCCGTGATGTCGTCATGGAGGAGTGGAAGAGGTCTCCAGTGGCAACCTGTGAAGCTCTGGTGAACTCCATGCCCAAGAGGGTTAAGGCAGTGCTGGAAAATAATGGTGGCCACACAAAATATTGACACTTTGGGCCCAATTTGGACATTTTCACTTAGGGGTGTACTCACTTTTGTTGCCAGCGGTTTAGACATTAATGGCTATGTGTTGAGTTATTTTGAGGGGTCAGCAAATTTACACTGTTACACAAGCTGTACACTCACTACTTTACATTGGTAAATGGCACACTTCTATAGCGCTTTTATCCAAATCGCTTTACACTGCGTCTCATTCACACACACCAATGGTAGCAGAGCTGCCATGCTAGGCGCTAACTTGCCATCAGGAGCAACTTGGGGTTCAGTGTCTTGCCCAAGGACACTTCGGCATGTGGAGTCATGCGGGCCGGGAATCGAACCACCAACCCTACGATTAGTGGATAACCCGCTCTACCACCTGATCCACAACAGTGTTGTCACATGAAAAGTTATAATCAAATATTTACAAAAATGTGCGGGGTGTACTCACTTTCGTGAGATACTGTATATGTGTGTGTGTGTGTGTGTGTGTGTGTGTGTGTGTGTGTGTGTGTGTGTGTTTAAATTCACAATATGAACAGCTGTTCACTTTGACTTTAGCCTATAAATCAGGTTTAGAACATGATGTTATCTGTATTGACATACAGTGTGAAAGTATGTGTAAATCTGGCAGTAAAGATCCAATGTTTTGGTCTTGGTTGAGCTTGTGTGTTAAAAGTTCAAGCATTTTATATTTGTGTTAACTGTATGCATTTTGTATCAAAGCAACTAGAAACGTGTTAATTGTACAGCCTATACAGATGGGTGTTGTGCTAACTGTGTTGAGAGTTTAGGAAAATTGTTAAAAATATTGAAAAAATTGACATAGCAATCGTAAATGACCATAACGTAGAGTGAAAAGAGAGGCTGTTGACGAAATTACTGTTTTTAGCTGGTATAGTGTAAGTGAGAACAGGATCCAAGTTGTTTTGCCAATATTGCACAGCATTAAAATCTACCCATAAATGGATAAAAAGTCATTCTTTAATAAGCAAAAACTTGTCCTCAATGACAAATTGCTGCTGTTTAAAAAGAAGAAAGCACTTCAGGATGTGCTGTTATAGGAAAATATTCAGCTCTGGTGTAGTAACAGTAACTCCGCTTCATCACACCACACTCTCACTCAGTATTCCTCTATTACAGAAACATAGACAGTGATTTATTCCTTAGCTATAAATTACCAAATGGTATTATTAGTATTATTATTATTGTAGCATGTTGAGTGTGAAGTAGGGACGGGCGATATCTTATCATTTGCGATATACCGGTAGAAATTCTCCCCACGATAAGAATAAGTCGGCCTGCGATAATAACGATAAAGCCTTGTTGATGACGTATTTCTGTGTGCGACGGTATGCGCCTCATTCGCAGCTCACGTACAGAGTGTAAACGAGTACGGCGGAAGACAGACGTGAAGCTGAGGAGTTTATCGCTAAACGAGCATTTACCTCTACAATCTGGAACTGGTTTGGTTACAGAAAAAAAAAAAAATCAGTTTTACTTTTAGATCAATGTTTGTGTTTCTGAGGCTCTCAAGACTGCATGCAGCTGTCACTTGTAACCAAAAGCAGTGGTTCATGGTACTGTATTTATATCAACACTGATATCATTATCGCAATAAATACCAGAAAATATCGTCATATAGTTTGAAGTCCATATCGCCCATCCCTAGTACATCATCAGTGTCTTAATTGGACAAGAATTCACAGAAGAATTCACATTATTCGCGGTCACTTGCATGCATGTACACATGTGTGCCAGCAGATGGCGCCGCTGTATTAAAGCAGAATAAACCGCTCTTCCTTTTACAGATGGCTTTTGAACACTGGAACACAGTTTGGCTTTGTTTCAGAAAAAGCCCAAACCACATTCTCAGTGTCTCCAATCAGAATAACTGACAAATATCAAACATAAATGGCAGCGGTCTGTTTGTTTGTTTGTTTGTTTGTTTACTTGTAATTGTATGGTGTTTATATTTTTATTTTGCACTGCATTGTCATTGTAAATCATTTTAAGTCTGTTATGCCTGTTGAGCAAAAAAAAAAAAAAAACCCACAATAATTTGCCCACACAATGAAGTTCTATTCTGTTCTAATCTGATCTAAACCATTCGATTCTGTTGTATTCTAATCCAATCCACTGAATCATATTGTACTCTATTTATTCTACTCTGAGCTACTCTGTTCTATTGTATCACATTCTATTCCATTCTATCATATTCTATTTTATCTGGGTCTAATCTGCTCTACTGTATCATATTCTATTCTAGTCTATTCTATTCTATTCTATTCTATTCTATTCTCACTCTCATTCGGTCACATTCAGTAAGATGTGAGATCCTACCAACTCTTTTGAGGACCATAGAGTTTACCAGAATAGGTGTGGAATATTGTATACTGGTGTAGTATAACAATATTATGTAAAGAAGAAAAGTTAGACAATAAAATATTTGCATGATATAATAATAAAAAGTTTATAAAAGTAGTGAACTCCATGCTAGGCATGTTATTATTTTCCACTTTAACTACATTACTAAAACTTCAAGTAAGCTATAATGTTTTGCATTTTGTTGTGAGCTGACTAACGTGCAGAGAGGAATGGAGCTGAACATATTCTAAGTAATCGCGCACACACACACACACACACACACACACACACACACACACACACACACACACACACACACAGTCATTAATGTATGATATATAAAGGAAATATTTTTGTTACTGCTCTGGCTTCAGATCCTTTGGTGGTGGTGGTGGTGGTGGTGGGGGTGGGGGGGTCTGTGTATGTGACCTGAGTGTAGCATCTGACCTCCTGCCCTGTCAAACCCAGCCATGACTGATAACACACATACTACGAGACAGAGAGATAGATATAGAGACAGGGAGAGAGACAAAGAGTGTGTGTGTGTGTGTGTGTGTGTGTGTGTGTGTGTGTGTGTGTGTGTGTGTGTGTGTGTGTGAGGCAGGCATCAGGAAGAAAATTCCTGTGAGGAATCAGTTTACATTGCCACTGATGACATAACTGCACTGCCGCTGTTGTACTGCCATACATCATACTACTACTATTACTGCTACTACTGCTACCACTACTACAGCTGCCACACACACACACACACACACACACACACACACACACACACACACACACACACACACACTCACAGTCAGATTTAAAAGACTGGGTTTGCAGATTAGAGATTTGATCCTGTGTCAACGGAAAGACGAAATTTGACTGCTGTGCTTTATCAGCTCTGAGTTCATGACATACGAGAGAGACAGAGAGAGAGACAGAGACACACAGAGACAGAGAGAGAGAGAGAGAGACAGATAGAGCACTACTGTTTTACATCACAATCACAGAGCCAATAACACAAACAATTAGCTTAATTCATAAAACTCAGCACATCACATTTTATAACACAATTATAACTCTATATATAACACTTTATTATCAATATATCATAATGAGTTCAAAAATAAACTGGCACTGATATCACGGATTCATATGTTTATGTGTCGACAAGCACTGTCCCGGGTTGGGACTGATACATTTACCCCTTTAAACCCACTGTCCCTGGTCGGGACTGATAGATTTACCCTTTTAAACCCACTGTCCCTGGTCGGGACTGATAGATTTACCCCTTTATACCCACTGTCCCTGGTCAGGACTGATACATTTAACCATTTATACCCACTGTCCCTGGTTGGGACTGATAGATTTACCCCTTTATACCCACTGTCCCTGGTCAGGACTGATACATTTACCCCTTTAAATTTTCTAGAAGAGTGGAATGGAGTGTGTGTGTGTGTGTGTGTGTGTGTGTGTGTGTGTGTGTGTGTGTGTGTGTGTGTGTGTGTGTGTGTGTGTGTGTGTGTGCGTTTTGTTTTGGATCTCCAGCAGGGCTGCTTGTGTTTAGGACTTTAACGATGGTCTGGATTTCAAAGGCCTGTTTAGAAATCTGAGATGGCTCTACTGTGCAGACCTAGAATACCTTTACACACACACACACACAAACACACACACACAGAGTGTGCTTCTAAATCACTTGGCTTCAGTAGAGTAAACAAACTTTAGTTTGGCCAGTGATATTTGAGAGCTGAGACAGAGACTGGTGCATACACACATACACACACAAACACACAGAGCCAGAGACACACACTGTCATCTGTCTTACCCCGCTGACCATCCATCAAGCAAGCGGAGTCGACATGTCTGACACACACACTCTCGCTTTTCACACTGCTGCTGCTGCCACACACACACACACACACACACACACACACACACACACACACACTGACACCTGAAGTGGTCTGAAGCAAGAGAAGTGAAAACTTATTGATTAGTCACGCTGGCTGATGTCATCCTGCCATGTTTCATAAACAATGTTGGAGTCATCATCTTAATACCTGTGACTGGTGTGTGTGTGTGTGTGTGTGTGTGTGTGTGTGTGTGTGTGTGTGTGTGTGTGTGTGTGTGAGAGAGAGAGAGAGAGAGAGAGAGAGAGAGAGAGAGGGAGAGAGAGAGTCAAGGGCAGGGTGTTAGAACCATCTCTATAAAACAAAACCCTGCATAATCATTTAATCCACTTCATATTTTTATCGTAACATTTTCCTGAATTTTTACACGGTAGAGGAAAATAAAATGTTTTGCAGAAGAAGACAATGAAGTGGAAGAGAGATTGGAAGAAGAGAGAAATCAGTGATAAATTTTGCTGAAGTGAAAGCTGGCATGGCCTCAGTGGTGAGATGGTGGATGAGTACAAGAATAAAGCTTGCAAATTTCTAACACATTCACAGCACACCTGATTGCTGTGAGTAGATTACAGTTACAAGTTGCATTGATTGTTTTCTTTTTGTTTTATTAACTTCAGGAGCGAGGCATGGCGGTGGTACAGTGGGTAGAATTGTTGCCTCACTGCTCGAGGGTCCTCAGTTCATGTTACTGTCTATATGGAGGTTCTCATGTTCTTCCGGTGGCAGTGTGTTTCCCAAAACATATCAGTATCTGAACTGACTAAGATAAACTGTAGCTGTGTGTGTGAGTGTGAGTGTGAGTGTGTGTGTGTGTGTGTGTGTGTGTGTGTGTGTGTGTGTGTGTGTATGTGCGCATATGATGGGTATTCACCATGACCCTGACCAGGATAAAGCACTTACTGAAAGTGAGTGAGTGATCTCCAACAATCCTTAACTCCTATTGGTCGTCACCAGAACGCTTTGCTTGACGTCATTTGCATAAAGTTAAAGTCTGCTCAACTTTATTACATCATCTGTCCCCGCCCACTAGTGTAGGGTTTCAAATGAAGGTAAAACTATTTGCAATATGTAAGAATATATGAATGGAATCGCTTTGAATGGAAGAGCATGTGTAGCGTTGTGCTCGTGGTGCATTGTCCTCTCCTGTATGTGTGTGTGTGTGTTAGTTCCTGGCTGGCTTCCCTGTAGGGAATCTTTCCACTGCGTGAAACAGAGGCGACAAATTCAAAGTAGATTTTAATCAAATCACACACACACACACACACACACACACACACACACACACACACACACACACACACACACACACACACACTTTATTGTTCCATCGTACTCTCTAGCTTCTCTTTGCATTTCTCAGCATCTGTTGCTCTCTTCCTCTCTCTCTCTTACATTCTCTCTTTCCTTTTTTCTCACTATACTTCTTTTCTTTCCATTTCGATCTCCCATCATCTGTCTCTCTTTCTTCATCTTCTTCTGTCTCTCTTTCTTCATGTTCTTCTGTCTTTCTTTCTTCTTCTCCTGTCTCTCTTTCTTCATCTTCTTCTGTCTCTCTTTCTTCTTCTTCTTCTTCTCTCTCTCTTTCTTATTTTGTCTCTCTTTCTTCATCTTCTTCGGTCTCTCTTTCTTCTTCTGTCTCTCTTTCTTCATCTTCTTTTGTCTCTCTTTCTTCTTCTTCTTCTTCTGTCTCTCTTTCTTCATCTTCTCTGTTCAGTTTTAACTGATATTTTCAGGTGTTTCATAAACAGACACATAGATAAATCAATACGGTTTGTGGTAAATGTAAATGTCTAGTAGCGTGTGTGTGTGTGTGTGTGTGTGTGTGTGTGTGTGTGTGTCTCCACGCTCCAGACTTAAGCCTTGCACGGCTCTTAGTCCGTTAGACTCTTGATTAAGCTGAGCTGCAGAGCAAACCAGAGCGCAGACATCAAAGTGTCTCACCGCTCTGGTCTTCCCTCTGTGCTTCGGCTCCGCTCTGTGTGTGTGTGTGTGTGTGTGTGTGTGCGTGCCCTTTTGTGCTCCATCGAGCCCCTCGGGTGCCAGCATGGTGTCAGAAAGCTGAGGAGGGGCTTCAGTGTGGCAAAAGATCCAAAAACAAGAGGAAAAACACACATATATACATCCAGAATGGCAGCAGGGACATAAATCACAGCGCAGGCCAGATGGAGAACGAACCAGAGAGCCAACGAGTGATGTGGCTAGATTTATAACTGTTTTCAAAACCAAACTTTATCCTTTTTTTTTTCCCACGACTGTGTGACCGAACCACTACATCATCAGACTCGTAGTGATGACACCACTGAGATCAGTGTGATGATCAAACGGCATGAGGGAGCGCCAACAGCCAGACAAAGTGTGAGGGGGAGAGTTGTGTATCCGTATGTGTGTGTGTGTGTGTGTGTGTGTGTGTGTGTGTGTGTGTGTCTCCCTGGGAAAACTTCACATGGTCAAATTTCGACATTTTCTACTATTTAGCAAAGTTCTAAAATCTACAGTAGTTTCCTAAACTGAAATATATTCTCTCTGTCACACATCACCAAAATCAACATTCTAACATTTTACATTCCCACACAAGTAAACATGGAGAAAAATCACAGTTAAAGATTTTATTGTAATTCCACTGAATACTCCGTGCCTACCTCTACAGTTATAACGTTATATGCTGATGGGGAAGCAATGTTAAATCAAGGCAGTGTCAGAAAGTCGCATCCAGACAATTTCACATTTATTTTCTCTTACCGTTGTGGCATCAACGCATAATGTTGGAAGAAAAACCCCATTTTTACCCAAAATTGTCCATCAAACAAGCAGGGTTAAAGGCAGCTTGAAATCAGAGCACCCACTGACTGATTCCTCCACCTTTCATCTGTCACTACTGGCCAGTCAGACCTTTGTGTTTTGGTGGTTAAGGCTCTGAGATCACAGCATCAGCACATCAGCGGGCTCGTAAGCAAAACCCTTAACCCTCCACTCTTCAGCTCAAAAACAAACACAAAAAGGCAAAAAATGATATTTTAGCAGTGCAAACTTGTCAAATATGGAAAAATGTACTAATGTTTCTTATTATGATATTATTATAAATCAAAGATTGGACTATTCATCCTGTTTTTAAAGATATTTTTACTTTAGATCATTTTACTTCATGCAAATAAATGCTTTAAATGAGAAAAAACGATCTGCCAATAGACCAAGACCTTTATTGTCGTCTTATAATAGCAAATATTAGATCAATGTGACTATTTTCTAGATATTTTCACCTGCTAAGATGGCACATGTTGTAGCGTAGTTCTAAAGCAAAGCAATGTTTCGTTTCTGAGCTTATTCCAAGTTGAAGTTGTGCAAGATCAACCTCAAAGCTCTGCGACCTGTCCAATACATTCCTCAATTCAATTCAACTCTCTCAGGATTTCGACTTGGATCCCTAACGAGCAAACCCACAGGTGACCATGGTGAAGAAGAATTCCCCGAGACGACACGAGGAAGAAACCTTGAGTCAAAAATGGAACTTGTTACCCTTCTGAGTCCGGTTCCTCTCAAGGTTTCTTCCTCATATCATCTCAGGGAGTTTTTCCACACCACCGTCTCCACCGGCTCGCTCAATAAAGATAAATTCACACACTTAAAATCTCCATCCTGTGTTTATATGTTTCTGTAAAGCTGCTTAGAGACAATGTCCATTGTTAAAATAACTTATACATATAAAATAGAATTGAATTGAATTGGAACCTGTTGTCTTCTAGGTGACACCAGATTATACGATTATACACTTAGAAGAGTGCAGACAAGCAGTACTTTACTGAGTGTGTTTACAGGATGTTCAGTATGAGCAGATTGTGAATGAGTGTCCTGGGATGAGCCACAGGACCGTCTTTATGATTCCAGCAGCAGCTTTTGGCTCCAAATCTACAGTATCTGGGAGATATTAAACACTGGCTTGGATATAAATAGTTTTTAGGAAGTGGAAATTGTCAGCACGTAAAAGTTGAAGTAGGTTACGCATTCTTTATGTGATTTGCCGAGTCCATATTAAGACTTTTCGTATGTTTGCTCTTCGGTTTGTTTTCACACGTCACGTGATTGCACAAACCAAACAAACAAAAAAACAAACAAACAAAAAAGGTTTGTGTGAGGGGCGTGAAGTGCCAAAAACCTCCTCATAATTACCGTATTCAGCAGGATTGGGCAGAAATACGGCGAATAAGAGAGAAGAAAGGAACGGACAGGGAGATGATGTAGACAGCGAGGCTCTACGGTGAAGTCTGGAAATAATCAACGGCCATCATCGTTTGTGCAATCACATTTTTTGATAAAGAAGAGAGAGACAGAGAGAGAGAGATCAGGCGCCTGCCGGACAGCATAGCAGTCTGTGTGTGTGTGTGTGTGTGTGTGTCTGTGTGTGTGTGTCTGTGTGTGTCAGTAGTGGTGTGTAGAGCAGCAGGATGTCTCTATCTGTGAATTTCACACTTCATTACTCCGGCTCCAGAGCTCAGAGGCTACAACACACACCAGCACAGCCCTGTCTATCTCTCTCTCTCTCTCTTTCTTCTCTCTCACTCTCTCTCTCACTCTCAATCGTTCTCTCCTGACCACACACACACACACACACACACACACACACACACACACACACACACACACACACACAGTATCACAATAATGATCTGAAGGCCAAACCAAGCTCGAATATGTACATGAGTTAGTAAAATACTGATTGACGGGGTGGAAAAGGATAAATAAAGTTATCCTTTTCCTATAAGAGCGAGTCACTAATATTTAATCCTCTTATACCTCAGCAATTTGCCAACTTTCATAGTTACACTGAATGTAACATTTACAGTTACACTAAATCTTATGAAAAGCCAGTGAAACAAGCTACTTCCTGTTCTCAGCCGTTCCCTCACCAGCCTCACTTTTTTTCTCTATCTCTCTTAAAGATAAGACCGAAAAATCGCAGCTTGTCATGTCCACGAGAAACCGCAAAGAAGCGTAAACTCCTCTGTCCTGGACATGTCTGAAAACCTGAAGTTACAGCATCACCTCTGACTCTTACAAAGAACTAACACTGAAGACTCCTTACGTAAATGACACAAAAGCACATTTCTCCTTACAGAAAACGTCACCATGTCAGTTATTACGCAGGTTTTTAATCTGTTTACGTGGAGCGTCCGCCATATGAGTCCCTGTGAATGAGCTGTCGCTATGCTATAGGAACGACATCATATTAGAACGAGTGTGTTAATATTAACCTGTGATGTGCAGCTGCGCTACTGTCAGAGCTGCTCATATAGAAAACAAATCAACACCTCCAGACCAATCAGAATCCAGAATTCAGCAGCACTGTGGTAGAAGGAAATGTACTTGACATTGGTTAACTCTCAATTATTTGAACTTTTATTATGGTTCTAAATACCATGGTACTATTTAGGAATGTATAAATGACTATGACCATAAACTGTTTAGGCTAGGTACATATCGATGCTTAGCTACACTGTTAATAAACAATTATTTTAAAAAAGCCAGCATAAAGATAATGATAACTCTAAGATATAACCGTGGCAACACTCTGAAATTTTTTTAGCCAGTACCGGCTAAATGTTTCATCTAAATGGTTTTTTGGACCTTCATCAACACTTCATCAACCAGAATTTGTCAGGAATTTTAATGCAGCTAATCAAACATTCAATCAGAGAAATGAACGCAGCCATAAAATCATGAAATATGTCATAATTTTTACAGTCATCAGCGTGACTGTTCCAGTTGTCTCGCTAGTTGGTGGAATCTAGACATAATGTAGACATTAAGGATCCTTGAACCATATCCGGGTAAAATACCAGTCTCTGACTGGCTACTGGGTGTCTGTTATTTTCTTATATATCTCATATTATCTTATATTTTCCTATTTCGTAAAATAAACTAGAATCCCAGGTTCTGTCTATAGCAAGATTGATAGATGTGAGTCAATGTGACATTGCCAGTCTAAAAATTCCTCCAGGCTGAAGTTCCGATCTCTTCTTCAGCAGCCCAGAAGCCTGTTTCGCATCACTCCTGGCGTCAGTCTTTGTGATTCCTTTATGCTGCTGTTACCCTGAGATCACGTGGCCTAATAAACTACTGATGACTCTGGAGATAAGACAGAGAGCGAGAGATGGAGAGATGATGGGAGACAAGAGGAGGGAGGTGATAAAGGGTCCTTAGACATGCACACTGCTACTTTGATTAGCGACGGCGACATGCTCGTAACGTCCAGTTAAGCGAGCTGTGAACAGCGCTTTTAGAGTGCGTAAACTTGCATTGGAAAACGAGACAACAGCCAGAGCAGGGTTAAAGTGGAAACTGGTTTATACACACACACAGAATGAAGGGTTTTACACCCCTCTGGGCAGTGGGGGTTGTGGGCTTGGGGTAATAAAGGGGGCTAAACCATCACACTCTTGTAAACTTAATCTACACAGCCTTAATTACTATCTGGCGCCTCTCTCTCTCTCTCTCTCTCTCTCTCTCTCTCTCTCACTCTCTCGCTCTCTCTGCTTGAGCTCCTGCAGACAGGCTTGGAAACGAGATTTGCTCAGTCGGGGCTCCTGGTTGACCGATCAGCATGGAAGAAAATTAACAACACGCACCACCACAGCTACATCTACATGGCCCCCCCTCTCCGTAACACCTCTGTTTGTCTTTGCTTCCCTCCTCTCCTCTAAAGCACTGGAGCCGACTGGTCTTTCTATTAATCAAGCGTTTCCTAGCAGCAAACACACACACACACACACACACACACACACACACACACACACACACACACACACACACACACACACACACACAGTCTCTGTCTGTCCCACTGCTTAGATGATGCAGGTCAGCTATAGCCCGTGTCCAAATCACCACAGACGCAGATCCTCGATGAAGCCAAACTTTCCATCACGTCTTTCCGTCTCTCTTCGCCTTAACTGCTTTGGCTGTGTTTCACTGGAAAACTTCTAGAGTTTTTGCAACCCATATCAATTCAAAGTATATTTACTAGGATAGATGTTTGGGGTAAATCTTCTTTCAGATATAGTTGCATCAGTTTTTGTCCATAAGTAGATGCAACAGTTCTCTCTTAGGGCCTTTTTACTCTTGGCCGTGCACACAGGTTTGGTACCAACACTCAAGTGGCAAAGAAAGGCACTTTTTGAGACCATGTCGGCTGCTCGAAATGCGCTGCTTGCATATACAGTAGATAACAGCAATTACCAGATTTTATGTATTGTTGCCGTTTGAGTTTGAATGCCATCTTCACTTCACTTATCACGTGAGGTGTTTCATCTCTTCTGCTGACCATAACATCCCTTTCCATGCCATCACAAAACCTGGAACTGGAAGTAACTTGACAATAAGTTGAACCAATCACATAATCACACTGCGTTGAGACCGAACAGCTTCCTCGCCTGGTGTGAACCACACCTGGGTTTGATTGACGCGATCCCCAGTCCACCATTTTCAAGAGAAGCAGGGATCAGCTCTCCTACTGGCTCCTGGCCTCAATAGCAGCTATTGACCAAACGTGCCAAACTCTTAGGACCAACTACTCTCAAGTGTGAAAATGACCATAGATTCATAAATTAAGTTTACTTATCAGATGAGTAGCTGAGTGAACCTTTTGCTCAAGAGCCTGACATGGGTCAAGTCGTGGTTCTTGTTTTGTTTCCAGAGCCATTGCTTAATCTGGAACCGTTCTACATCTGTACACCACACAGGAGCAAAATCAGTAAAACTCCTGGTTCCAGCACCAAAATACTGCTAGTTGGAAACGAATAACACCTTGGACTTTATTATTATTATTATTATTATTATTATTATTATTATTATTATTATTATTATTATTATAGATAGATAGATAGATAGATAGATACAGTGAGGGAAAAAAGTATTTGACCCCCTGCTGATTTTGTACGTTTGCCCACTGACAAAGAAATGATCAGTCTATAATTTTAATGGTAGACTTATTTGAACAGTGAAAGACAGAATAACAACAAGAAAATCCAGAAAAACGCATGTCAAAAATGTTACAAATTGATTTGCATTTTAATGAGGGAAATAAGTATTTGACCCCTCTGCAAAACATGACTTAGTACTTGGTGGCAAACCCCTTGTTGGCAATCACAGAGGTCAGACGTTTCTTGTAGTTGGCCACCAGGTTTGCACACATCACAGGAGGGATTTTGTCCCACTCCTCTTTGCAGATCTTCTCCAAGTCATTAAGGTTTCGAGGCTGACGTTTGGCAACTCGAACCTTCAGCTCCCGCCTCAGATTTTCTATGGGATTAAGGTCTGAAGACTGGCTAGGCCACTCCAGGACCTTAATGTGCTTCTTCTTTGTTGCTTTGGCTGTGTGTTTTGGGTCATTGTCATGCTGGAATACAAATCCACGACCCATTTTCAATGCCCTGGCTGAGGGAAGGAGGTTCTCACCCAAGATTTGACGGTACATGGCCCCGTCCATCGTCCCTTTGATGCGGTGAAGTTGTCCTGTCCCCTTAGCAGAAAAAACACCCCCAAAGCATAATGTTTCCACCTCCATGTTTGACGGTGGGGATGGTGTTCTTGGGGTCCACGGCAGCATTCCTCCTCCTCCAAACACGGTGAGTTGAGTTGATGCCAAAGAGCTCCATTTTGGTCTCATCTGACCTCAACACTTTCACCCAGTTGTCCTCTGAATCATTCAGTGGCAAACTTCAGACGGGCATGTATATGTGCTTTCTTGAGCAGGGAGACCTTGCGGGCGCTGCAGGATTTCAGTCCTTCACGGCGTAGTGTGTTACCAATTGTTTTCTTGGTGACTATGGTCCCAGCTGCCTTGAGATCATTGACAAGATCTTCCCGTGTAGTTCTGGGCTGATTCCTCACTGTTCCCATGATCGTTGCAACTCCACGAGGTGAGATCTTGCATGGAGCCCCAGGCCGAGGGAGATTGACAGTTCTTTTGTGTTTCTTCCATTTGCGAATAATCGCACCAACTGTTGTCACCTTCTCACCAAGCTGCTTGGCAATGGTCTTGTAGCCCATTCCAGACTTGTGTAGGTCTACAATCTTGTCCCTGACATCCTTGGAGAGCTCTTTGGTCTTGGCCATGGTGGAGAGTTTGGAATCTGATTGATTGATTGCTTCTGTGGACAGGTGTCTTTTATACAGGTAACAAGCTGAGATTAGGAGCACTCCCTTTAAGAGTGTGCTCCTAATCTCAGCTCGTTACCTGTATAAAAGACACCTGGGAGCCAGAAATCTTTCCCATTGAGAGGGGGTCAAATACTTATTTCCCTCATTAAAATGCAAATCAATTTCTAACATTTTTGACATGCGTTTTTCTGGATTTTCTTGTTGTTATTCTGTCTCTCACTGTTCAAATAAACCTACCATTAAAATTATAGAATGATCATTTCTTTGTCAGTGGGCAAACGTACAAAATCAGCAGGGGATCAAATACTTCTTTCCCTCACTGTAGATAGATAGATAGATAGATAGATAGACAGATAGACAGATAGATAGATTATTCTACTAGCTGATAATTTTGCTTCTTTCTTAAAATAAAAGACTTAATAATCATATAGTGTATTTGGTTTATTGTAATCTGATAACATTGAATACTAGATAAATCTTCAAGATTTTCATTTGCTAAGATGTCTAGAGTGATAGACATATAGGTAGATACAGAGAGAGAG